>NC_046660.1:32233066-32242062 GCF_010883055.1 Belonocnema kinseyi | reverse complement strand
ATTTAAATGTATTGCAAGTAAAAGAAATTCCAAAATGCTTATTCACAGAGTAATGGAGATAACAAAAGATACGGTACACTTTTCGAAATATGTTGAAAATTCCACCACTTTTTAACCAGTTCCGTGGTTTTAATCTCATTTATTCAGAGAATTATAATAAAATTCAATCAAATGTAGTTGAAAATTAATAAAGACGTATGAATATATACCCATGCACCAGGTACTTCCCTCAAAGCCAGACCCCAATGTTATAAAGTCCCACGACTTCTTGTTTGTATCGTGAGATCCATTAAATGAACAAAGAACATAATATAATATTTAGGAAATGAAGCAGTTTTAAAGAAAAAAAAACATAAGGTACGTTGAAATAATATTATCACAATGAGAAAATTTCATTCACAACATCGCATCGGTACTAACTAGTCAACTACTGTTTGCTCTTTCTGGTTCTGATTACAAAGACAAGTATCGAAAAGTTGGACTAAACGGACGCGAAATTCATTATTTTAATATAATTTCAATGCACCTTTTGTTTTTCTCCTTTAAAGCTGCCTATTTTTCTGAATAATATATGCACTTTATTAATTTCATGGCTCTTACGACACAAACTTACGAAATAACATGATTCCTTATCAGAATTCTTGTGGTACAGTTAGTGAATTTCAAAACACAGTATTTTCAAAGAATTTTTATGGGTTTTATTTAAGATTTTTGATTATTTAAAAATTTTGACTCAAACCTATTAATTTGTCCGTATAATTTAAAATTCACTAACTCTGCTGAATACATTTTTTTCGCTTTACTGACATTTTAATTACATGTCGTTGAAATTTCAACTGCGTAGTTGAAACTTCAATTACACGTGCTGATTTTTCATTCACACGTAGTTGAAATTTCAATAGCCGTAATTGTATAAAACTTCAAACACATGTGGTTGAAAATTCAACCAGATATTTCTAACAGTGTATGGGAAGTCCAAAGTGGATATGTTCTAAGAAGATCATATATGGATAAAATATTTTGCTTAAGACAGATCACAGAAAAAAAAATTGAGATTAAAAAAAGTTTTCTGTGCATTTTTTAATCTACAAAAAGCGTTTGATAAGGTGGATGGAAGTCAACATTGACAATTCCTGGCAGAGTATTTTTGATTCATCAAAGGCATATTTCACTCATTATTCAGGTTCTAATAATATTTTATGTCTTGGATATACGTGTACCGGAATTTAGGTAGAAATATAATTTCTTGTTCAAATATGAAATCCGAATATAATTCCATGAATGATCATTACATTTTTTAATTCAATAATAAAGTTTTTAATGTTTACAAGATTATATATTATAAGAGAAATATTAAAAAGTATGCACTGAAAGAAATGAATTTCTGGTACAATCATATTGCGCGTTAGATTAACCATCGATATGTCTATTTCAGCCATACAGATTTCTGATCTAACCCGCACTATAAGTGTATCAGCAATTCATTTCTTTCATTGTATATGAATGATAAAAATGGGTTACATGCTTAAGTTTTCTAAATAAATTGACGATATTCCAAATATCAAGGAACAATCATTATCAGAATTTTGTCATAAAATTGATTTATCATGTTTTGTTCGATTAATTTTCATTTAAAAGAAACATCAGTGAATTACAATAATTACTGATAATTAGAATTGTTGTGATGTAAAAATCGTTAATTACACATTTTATTTCACTTACTAAGGATAAAGATTTCCAGTGTTAATTTTCTAACGCTAAAAATATGAGCAATTTAAAAATCGATTGTCGATTGGATAATATTGAAAGGGAAATAAAATATAATATTTCGAACTGAACGAAAATGTATAATTGTGGCTTCCAAAGTGGATAAGTATAAAGAGGATATCATCGCCATTGACCAGAATTAACTGGAAGAATTAATTCAAATGTCTATAATTTCGAAATAATATCTTTTAAAGTTTAACAATTTGAAACTTAAACCTTTTAAATTTTAAATCAGAAAATCTCAGCATTACATTTTTGTTTAAATTAAAATTTGGAAAATCAGATTATTTTATTATAAAGGGGTTGAAATTGTATCATTCCTTATTCAAAGTATTATATAACCTTAAACCGTTAAAAATTAAATATTCTCAGCTTAGAATATTGATAATAGGATCATATGAAATTCCAAAAAAATAAAGTTGTATTATTTATAAATAAAAGCATTCCAAATTTCATAATTCAGAACTGAAAGCTTATAATTTTACATAATTTTCAATTCAAAGAGAATACAATTTAACAATTTGAAATTTAGAACTAAATTAAATATTGTAAAGTCGAAAGCTTATAAAATTTTGGAATTTTCAATTCTGATTACAATTGAATCTAATGAATTAATATTAAAATGTATCCTGTAAGATTTTCTCTGATAAAAAAATAAGTTAAACGCCATTTTCATCGTTCACAATGGAAAACTGTTAAATTAAAAAACTTAGAATGGAATCACTCTAAAAGAAACGTTCAAAATAAACCATTAATTTTAAGGGAAAAACATTAAGAATTAAAACATTTTTACTACGGTAAAATGGAACTTTGAATATTAAACGAATCCAAACTCAATATAAAACTGAAAACGATTTTATTTGCTAAGAATTGTAATATTAAAGCTTTTTCTTTCTTAAGCCCTTTAAATTTTCAATTATTTTAAGTAACTTTGAATCGTCCAAAAACTAACCAGTTTAAAAATCGTCAACTACTGTCTTTAAAATTAAAGTCCAATACAAAAATTGAGAATTATTCAAAATCGAAAAAAAAATTTAATTATTTCAAATAGTTTTATATTGATCTATTTTGATTTGGAGCGACACAATTTTCACTTTTTAAATGTCAAATCGTGTAATTGTTAACGCTTCACTCAGAATGATTGACATTCATACAAATTTGTAATAAAATATTTTTCAATTTTCAATGATTTACATTTTTGAATCTTTAAATAAAAATCGGACAATTTAAAGATATTAGGGGAACATGGGGCAAAACGGGGCGATTTTGCTTGATGATTTTGTTACGTATACTAAAATACTTTTTTCGCATTCATAACTATAGGCACCTCGAACAAGTAATAATGTGATAAACAAAAATGTTTGTGCATTGAAAAAATATACAACCCTGAATTTAGCTATACATATAAATTTGAAAATCTGGGAATTTATTTAAACAAAAGCAATAGTCCTATCAAAAAAATAAAAACATATCTAAATTTGGCTCAGCCATACCTCTAGGTGAATTTCGAATTAGGCAAAAATAATGATTTTTAAACAACTTTATTGTTATAAACAAATGGGAAAGCAATATAAACGAACGTATGAGCTAAAAAATATTTTCAAGCACAATACTGGATACTTCAATAAAATACCCCCTGGTGATTTTTGAATTAACGAAAAAAAATTATTAAAACACACAGAATGTTCATAAATTTTTTTTTTCGTTTTTCACGATTGAATGTCACTGAATGCCAAAAAAGCCTTTCCAAATCCATTTTTATATTCGGACATTTAGCCAGAACGAACTAATAGACCCAGAAAAAAAAACTGAAGGCATCGTTGATGGCCTCTCATCAATATTTCTAAGTGATTTTCGGATCATTAAACAAAATTGCTATATGAACAATATGTTGTTTTTAATATTTATAATTTGTTTAAACAATCAGTGAACAAAAACTCACACTGACTGACGACTAGATATATAATCTGGAATATTTTAGAATGGAATTAAATTTTCCGAAATGTAACAATTCCAATTTAAAAATTGTTTTTACCCCTCCACTCTGACACAAAAAAGCCCTTGAAAATGAATTTTAATATTGGAAACTATAGCTAGAACGAACTAATTGTCCCAGAAAAAATGAAGGTATCGTTGAAGGCCTCTCATCCATATCTCTAGGTGATTTTCGAATCATTAAAAAAAAATTATTATTTAAACAACAATTCCATTCTAAAATATTTCAGATTATACATCTAGTTGTGAGTCAGTGTGAATTGTTGATCACTTATTGTTTAAACAAATTATGAATATTATAAACAATATAATTGTTTGAATAATAATTTTTTTAATGATTCGAAAATCACCTAGAGATATGGATGAGAGGCCTTCAACGATGCCTTCAGTTTTTTTCTGGGACAATTAGTTCGTTCTAGTTATAGTTTCCAATATTAAAATTCATTTTTAAGGGATTTTCCGAGTCAGACGGGAGAGGGAAAAACAATGTTTAAATTGGAATTGTAGCATTTCGAAAAATTTAATTCCATTCTAAAATATTCCACATTAGATATCTAGTTGTTAGTCAGTGTGAGTTGTTGTTCACTGATTGTGTAAACAAATTATAAATCTTATGAACAATATAATTGTGTATATAATAATTTTTTTTAGTGATTGGAAAATCACCTAGAGATATCAATGACAGGCCTTCAACGGTACCTTCAGTTTTTTTCTGGGTCTATTTGTGCGTTCTGGCTATATGTCCGAATATAGGCTTTTGTTTAAATAAATTCCCCAATTTTCAAATCGATATGTATAGCTAAATTCAGGGTGGTAAAAATATCACGTTCTGCTTGAACATTTTTTAATATTCTGAAACTTTTTAAAATGATTAGTAATTAAATTTTCAATGCCTAGTTTTAAAGGATTCTAAATTTTAAGGCTTGCAAATTTGAAAGATTTTATAGTGAAATTGTAATGCCATTTTTAATATTTGAATATGAATCTACAAAATTTGAGATTTGGTAAACCTTTATTAAAGTTTGGAAATTGAAATGTTCTTAAATTATGATCTTCAAATTATATTGTTGAAAATAATTAAGTTTAAAATTATGGATCATTGTTTTTAAAATCCAATATTTTTAATCTATAGTGCACAATTATTAACTTAAAAATTAAGCAATCAAGCATTTTCATGCCAGGGGAAATAAAATTAAGTTTACAAAGAAAACATCATACTTTGAAAAAATTGTTTTAGGAAAACTTTTGGTTAAATTTTTTGATTTTTTATATAGTTCATGGTGAAAAATATTAGTAATAATTCTGGCGTTATCCATTCAATTTATTTTAACATTTTAAATATCGGTTTTACCTGTCAGTTATAAATTCAGTATTTTGTTTGCAAATTTCAAATTGTACTTTTGATAAAAAAATTGCTCCCCTATCAAACAGTATTGTTTTTCACATAGTAGTCAAGCAATCTCAAAATATTGATTACACCAAAATATTCTCGGACTCATTTTAAATGTAAATTTCCGCTGGATTTTTATTACATGTTTAATAATATATATATTCTGCTCTCCTGGACATATTTCAATGCATACTTGACAACTTTTTTAAAAAGATGTAAATTTTTCTGCTCCTTCTCACCTCAAAATATTTTATGACTCCCTCCCTTAGAAAGCTCGAGTCCCTGCGTTCGAGCGTGAATTTAAATAATAGTAGCGAGTCCGATGTTTCTCCCCTTCGGATTATTCGCAAGAGATATTTTGTATCACAGATTGCGCGGGATACGTTGCTGTGCATATTTAACTTTGTCTCTTTTGTTTATTCCAACTGAGCTGCCCAAGCCGTTGAGAAAGGGGGAGGTTCGCTTCTGTTTTATTTCCAGAATCTAGAGAAAATGCAATATGATTTCTGGAATTGCGAAACTTGAATGAGGGAAATTAATGCCGAACTTCGAACCGCAACATACACTGATTCGAATCATAAATACGAATGGTAGAACTTTCATACTCTCTCTAGAGGAACTTCTCAATTTCAGGAAAATTATTACACATAATAAATACGATTACAAATATCGAATTACATTCAGTGGATATTGATGCGTCCTAATATTCTTGCATTGATATCTGAAATATTTTAAGGTTGAAATGACAGGCCTCGGATTCATTTGAAATACTTAAAAAAGTATCGCTCTTAAACTGAATCAGTTAAGCTGTCCCTGGTTGAATCAGTACATATTCAGCAAGTGACTTAACTAAAATAGCGTTACTGAATATAACAGTGACGCCAAAATGATAGATTTAACCAGTGATACAGCGCTCCACGTGGGCAAAATATGAAACTCCAGTCGCATGTGTACACTCTTATTGGGTCTCAGCATTTCTCAAGTGAAAACGAGCTTTTTTGTGTATTAGTGTTTGTGTTGGAAATATTTCTAGCTGTTTTAACCAGTGAAATTTCACTGGTTCATTTTATGAGAGTATCAATAGTAGCATACAATTTAAAAAATATTTGGAAAATAGTGTTATGCAGCTTATTAAATACTAAATCGTGGTATTAACTATTTTTGCTATGTAATATACAAAAAACTTTTTCTATAAGATCTTGTGAAATCGTTTCAAATACTTTTAAATATACCATAGAAGCTTCGAAATCCGTTTAAATTTGTTTAGAAACCCCTGAAATCTGTTGTTCAGATTCTCTAAAAATTCCTGTGGAACTCGTCAATCTCTTCGCATCCCTTGAAATTCGTTTAAGTCCCTTGAAATCTTGTAATTTATTTTTTAATTTCTATAATCCTTGAAATCCGCAGAAATTCTTATAGAAGCCACTTAAAATTTCATATAATTTCTTTTATTTTCTAAAGTTCTCTAGAAATTCATTGATATCCTTTGAAATGCTTTCAATATCACTGATATTTTGGACACGTTTTTAAAATGCGATAATGTTTACTGGAATTAAAAAAGATTCTCGGACAACCATTTAAAACATTTTAATATCGTTATATTTTGAAATTTATAACATCCTTTCGATTTTGCGATATCCATAGTAATCCGAAAAATTCCAATAAAATTCAGTAAAATATCTTGAAAGTTATAATATCTTTCAAAATACCTTAAAAAATAATGAGATAATTGGGACCCTCTAAATCCTTCTACGACCCTCTTAAATCACGTAAAATCAAAAAAGTTATATAAAGCCCAATTAAAAACCTTGACATATTTTATATTTTTGAAATTCACTGTAATGTGTGCCTTCAAAAATGGTGAAATATTTAAAGCCCTTTAAAACCTTTTAAAATCAACAATGCCTACATTAACTACTAGAATGTCGAGACAATTGCGTTAAAATTTTTCGAAAAGCATAATTTGACATTTTAATCCCTGTATAGGGTAGTTTTTCACGATTAGGAGTAGTAATTTTGTCTCTATTGGTTTAATTTCTTGTTTTTCCCACATATATGCTTTTGAGGATGATCCAAAGACTCAAAATTGTAAGGTCAATACAACGCTTATCGGAATATGATATTATTTTATGGTTTCTTTAACTTCAAGATAATTATTGGGAGCTTTTATCAATTTTAAGGCATTTTTTGGGTCAAATTGCGGGTTTATTTTAAAAAAGTGGTTACTAGTTGATCATTCAAAGTATTATCCTTCGCTAGCCACTAAAAAACAAAAAATTACTTCATTTAAGTCGAAAATTCGGCTTATTTTAAGTCGTCACAAAAAGAAGCATAGGCAATCTGAAATTAAGAATTACTTCTGAACATTAAATTAAGGGAATTAGATTCCTGAAATTCATGTTGGGACCATTTGAAATTCAGGGAGGCATGACCTGAAATTTAGGTATGCTCGCTCTTTTAATAAGAATATATGTATACTAAAAGCTAGTGTAACCTTAAGTTAATACACTATCTTAACTGAAATGAAGGGTAATATTCTAACTAAAAACCAGAAATTTCTCACGCCTTACCGACAGTCGTTAGCTGTTCCTATATAATAGTTATTCGTTTTAGAAAATATACAAGTTGGGTTCAAACTTGTAAGAAAATACAGGAAAATTTGGAAAAATGATTTAAAAAACAGTATATTGGGGGAAGGTGCGATCCAAAATCTTCAGATAATTGCGTTCCGTAATGTATTCAAAGGGCGCATACCTTGCGAAGTAAAAAGTTTTGTAATAATTTTATTATTTTGATGGGTTTAATAATCCAAATCTGACAACTGGAACTAATTTTGCAGCAGCACTTTTTCAAATCCGTGAAACGAAAACTCCACGAATTATAGTAATATAGTTTCATAGCCGACACTGACCATCGTGACATGGATTATTGGAGTAGGATGCGACTAGAATAAATGGCCACGAGCTGTATAGTAGCGCATGCGTTCTGTAACTCATGTAAGGTGGTAAGAAACTGAAATTCAGGAAAGGTATATTCCTTTATTTTAGGTGACGAAAGCCTTGCAGGCTATTTTAGGTTGCCTTCAACTTACTTTCAGCACTGAATATTGAAATTTAGGAGGATACTTTACTTTATTCCACTAGAAAAATGCTGATTTCTCATTTAAGAAAAGTTAGTGCTATATTCAAGATAGTTTGCACACTTAAATTCAGGTACTTCCTTAAGCCAAGTCAAATCTGAAATTCAGTCGAATATAACTTTAAGTATTTATTTTTACTGTGTTATTTCTCTTCTCCTCTCTCTGGTTTATTGCGGCTGTTTCTCCTTCAATGCTCGGCTCAATAGCATTAATTGTTTTCGATATAGGTTGCCCGTAATGCTTTCGTCAAGTTGGAGCAGATCATACTACTCTCCACCTTGCTGATCCCACCAAATTCAGAGCTTGAGCTTCGATCCATGGATATTGAATTTTGGTGTTGATGCTGATGATTGGCCGGACTTAACCTACGATTTCCTACGCTTAGGGTTATCACATCGAATCTACTTACGAGGGTAGTTCAATAAGTCCTTAGAATGACCAACAGATGGCGCGCGAATCGCTCCAAATCATCTGTTTTCAGTCAGCACCACTCCCGACTAGATATATGGTGCAGTCATAGTCCACATCTTCTGAGTTTACGTGTTTTTATAACTAATTGAAAAAAAAATTGTTCGTTAAGAAAAATGAAAAAAAAACGAGTTGAGAGCTGTAATCAAACATTTTCATTTAAAGGGTTTAACTCCATATGAGATAAAAAATGAATTGGACTCAGTTCATGGCACATCTGCCCCTGCCTTAGCAACG
>NC_046660.1:32213673-32232966 GCF_010883055.1 Belonocnema kinseyi | reverse complement strand
TGTATAGAGCTCCAAGGAGATTATGTTGAAAAATAAAAAAAATTTATCCAAAAAAAATTGTTTTTATACTTCATTCTAAGGACTTATTGAACTACCCTCGTATCATCGCCATTGACAATGCGATGCAAAAATCCTTTCCTACTTGGCCGTTGGACTAACAGTTCACAAGTGAAAAATCACTTTTCCACGTTTCATGACTTCAGCTTGTTTGGGTCCCTATTTTTTTCTTGTTTTGGACGATTCCTACTGTATATAAGCGTCTAAAAATGGTTGAGCCATCAAATCGCAATAATTCTGTGAGCTCTTCTTGTGTTTTACATGGATCTTCACCGATTAACGTTTTCAATTCTTTATTTTTTAATCTTTTTCGGATGGCCTGGACGTTCTTTGTCCTAAGTGCCCAAATCGCCACTTTTAAAATTCCGAAACCAGTACACACACATTTTAATCGATGCAGTACATGACTGTAAGTTTTCAAAATCAATAAAAGTCTTTTAGCAGCACTTTTCTTCGAATTGAAAAAGAAAAACAAAACTTCCTAAAAATGTTGCTTTGTTGGTAGGTAAGGCGAAATCATTAATACTACAAAAACTATACTGTTTACACTTCGGTAAAACGACACCTAATGAATACTAAGGCCACATTATGGGGCTTTGACATGCATATAGTAACTATTTGCCTCGAAGTGGTACAGTAAAAGTAACGCCATCTCTTAGAAAGCCCTCAAAGTTAATGCACGTTCCCATAATATATACGTACCTATAGCATTCAGATAAAAATTTTCTTTGAAAAAAGCTTCTGAATATCTTCCGTAATATTAAGAAAAAATAGGTTTAGAGAAGATCTGCTTTTTACAGAGGACAGGTTCATTAAAGCGAGACCTTGTAAACCAATTTCTTTAAAACTAAAAATTACCCTGTTCATAATTCCCCAAAAACTAATCTTCTTTTGATCTCCCTCTAATAATCCAAGTCAAAATGTACACTGTAGTCAAAGATGGATGGAAGTAAAAAAGTATTTTAGAACATCTCTTCTAAAGGTATTTCCTTCTTTAGAAAGGAAATGGAGGAAAAGCAGGTGAGCGATGCTTTCGGGAGCGTTACGTGATCTTTTCGCGAATCACATTTCCTCCGTGGACCCCTCCTATAATCTTGAGTGCCTATCATTTATATGCTTCACCGAATCCATTCGTCGCCAGAGAGAAATTTAGCGAACTCAATTCGTTGGGATCAAAAGGGGCCCGGCTAATGATACCGTTTCGTTGGGAATTCTCTTGGGTTTTAGAATAAACTATTTGTGCATGCATGAGTGTTCATATCCCAGAGGAAATGTATGATGGCGAGTGATGCTTCATTTTAAAAAAAGACTTATAAAACTTTTTGAAATTAAGCAAATTTTTACCAGTTAAAAAATAAGTATTTTCAACAAAGTGAAAGAGAAATTCGAAAACTCTACAAAAAAGTAGACGAGATAGTCATTTCTCGAGAATAACTGTAAGACTTTTGTTTATGAAATAATTTGATAAAATTCTGCTAATGAGATTTCTTTCCTTTTGAAAAAAAAAACTATTTTTATTTGGTTTCTTATTCCATGGAATGTAACTAAGTACATCCAAAACACAAATTTAAAATAAGCACTGTTTCGCATTGAAGTTAAAATTGAGGTTGATTTATTTTGTTTTCTTTTTTCTTTAAAGAAAGCTTCATTGAAGAAATTTCTACTCTTAAAATGTTCAATCCACGATGTGAAAACTTGACCAATTTAGTTGTGAAGTTGAATTTAACCATGTTACATTATAAAATAATAATTATCATTAATGTTTTATGAGTATAAGAAAATAAAATTTGATGAGTTTGTGGTGAAATTAAATTTGAAACTTTGTTTGTAAATTATTTTCCAAATTATTCTAATGTATAGAATTCCATTAAATAAAACAAGGAATTCAACGACTAAATTCGTGCACATTTGGTCGTTGAATTCTTTGTTTTATTTTCTCGAATTCTCTACATTAAATTGATTATTGAACGCTAAATAGGATTTTAAATTTGATTTTAGTTTAATTTAAAATTTTTAAACTTCAAATTATCTTGTAAAATTAAAATTCAACTCGTGACGAATTATTGCTTTGTAGATATTTTTAATGAGCTTTTATGAACTTTTAGAAAAAATACGTACAAATATTGCAAATGATTCGAAATAAAATTTAATTGAAAATGTAGGACCAATTGAATCTAGTTTCCACATACACTCCGGGTAACTTCGTGTTTTGACTAATTATAATCCACAATTTAACCAAATTAACATGTAAAATTTACATATAATTTACAATCTGACAACTATTAACAAGAAATACATTTTTTCAATAAAAAATTACTTGAGGGAAGGATCCAGCCTGCAATATTGAAAAAATCCATTTTTTACATTTTTTAAATGTTTCTATACCTAGAAATATTGTGTTAAAATTTCAAAAAGATTCAATGTCTCTAACTATATTTTTTTGCTACCTGAACGGCGCATAAACGGCGCATAAACACATGTTTAACGGCAAACAAGTTGTTCAAATTGCGGGCAAAGTTTCTGTATGTTTGTTCAACGAAGGACTCCGCCCAGTGGTGAAGATAATGGATAAGATGGGAATGAAACTTGGGCTAGGTGCAATCGACTTTGCTAAAAGACGTGATGACCGACGTATCGAATCTGCGAACCGTCGAAGCTCTGAGTGCTCAAAAGAGGCGAGATCGAAGCGGAAGTAGGCAAGGCTGGAAGAAATTGAAGAATTTTAGCAAGGAGAAGGTCTTTTGTACGGCCCAGGCATCGCAAATTAAGTTTAGGTAAGAATTTGTCATGATTTTTAGTTCATAAAATTTAAACGCGTTTTTCTTTAAACAACGTTTTGAAAAACTAGCTCCATCGTATCTCGCCAACCAGTAAACCGATTCTTTTAAAATTTAAACCACATATTTTACACATGAATTTTAACAAAGCGAAGCAAAATCTTTTCTTAATTTTAATTTGTCTATTAATTTTTAGTCAAAACGCACAAAAAAACGATTATTCTTCACTTTTTTTTTGTAATCTGTCCACCATTTTTTTATTTACTGACAAAACTTTATATATTTTCTTCACTTTGTAGCTGAAGTCATACAGAATCTAAAACCATTTGATTTTTTTGTTTCAGGTAAGCCTTTTTCAAGTTCTGATGGATCTACCAAAGCATTCAAGTTTTGAGGTGTTTTTAGCAACTACCGTTTTTTAAATAAAAAATTAAATAAAATGAATAACAAATTTTTTAAAAATATATTTTATGACTTAATTTATCAAACCCAACGACTTTTATATCGGTATCTTCTGTAGTTTTCTTGGAAAAAGCTCGCAAAAATAGCCTTTTTTTTAGTGCTACGGGTGGACCCTTCCCTTAAAAGCCGGCTGTTTTCAAATATATACAAAGAACTTAGATGTTAGACAGTGCCTATTTTTATGAATAATTTTTGAAAATAAAAGAATGAACACATTTTTATACGAAATTGTATATAAATATTTATATACGCTGTTTATACGTTTTTTAGAACAACAATTTGTTAGGGACATTTAAATTATTCAAATAAATTTGGAAAGTAAAAATTGTACAGTCAATTCTACAGAAAATTTATATGGTTTAATACCTTACGACTTTTAGCAAAGTTTCATTAAGATCGGTTGAGAATTGTTTCGGCAATACCATAAAAGTTGAAAACCCATAGTTCTTTTGAGCAAATTGATTTTTGGTATTTCTTTCTTTTCGTAGTTGGCTCAATTAAAAGAAAAAGAGTAGCGATTTCTTGTAGTAAATATAGTTACAATCATCATTAAAAATGTAAAATATCACACTCCAAGTCCAATATAAAAGTTTCGGGGGTTGCCTCGCATCGGCCTTGTTGTTAGACGGTACTCCCGAAACATAAGTAGTCAGTCCCGCCTGCACCGTTTTCAGTTAGAATGCATAATATTGCGCAATATACTCCACTAAGTTCTCGCGTACTTCCGGCCTTCGAACGTGAGAGTCGCATTCGTCTCTCCCCCTGCCCCCTAAGAAACTGCGTTATTTCAGTATGTATTTCTATAACAAAAAATAATTAATTTTAATTACGATTAAAGGAATAAAATCCAGATGGCTGGAAAATATAGATAAGACCAAAATTTTATAAATTTACTGCAAAATGTTTTATTTCGCGTGACTTTCGTCCCGTTTTAATGATATTTACAAAACATAAAAAATGACCTACCTACAATTTTTAGGATTAAAATTAGAGAGCAGTGAAAAACTTTTTTTGGGAGTTATAATTGGAAGGGAGTACACTTGGGATTATACGACGGTGACGTCTTTTATACACCTTTCCACAGCTGGAGTGTGGCACTGAAGATCGAAAGGGGTCCATATCATGTGACATGCGGCAAGTCTCTCTGCGGCGAGTCTCACCTGCGGCATCTCACATCTGCGGCTTGTCACATTTGCGAAAAGTGTCATCTGCGTTAAGTCACAACTGCGGCATGTCACATTTGTGGCATGTCCCCTCTGCGGCATGTCACATCTAAGGCATGCCTCATCTGCGACATGTCACAACTGCGGCATCTTTACCCAGCGGCTTCTCGCCCGCGCGGCATTTCTCACTGTGAAATTGACATTTTTGCAGCATCTCTCATCAGTAAAAATTCTCCCAGTGGCATATCTTCCTTCCAAAAAATTTTTAATGTCCAATTAAACATGGCTAAACTGAGGCAAGTATCCCTGGACTAATTGTGTTCCCGGTGGCATCTCTACCCCGGAAAATATTTTCGGGTTCATATTACAATATTAAAACTGCGGCAAGCCTGCCGGAACTAATTGTCACATCTGCGGCATCTCCCACAAGCGAAAAGTATCCCCAGTGGCATCTCTCACCCGTGAAAGAATGTTCAAATCCACATAAAAGTGGCAAAAGTGTGGCAAGTCTCTCACGACTGATTGTCACACCTGCGGCATCTCTCGCCCGCGGCAAGACTCCCCAGCGGCATCTCCCATTCGGGAAAAATTTTCCAATCCACATCAAACTGGCAAAAGTGAGGCAAGTCATCCCACGAAAATTTTGTAAGAACTTCTAAAAATGGCAAAGCTGCGGCAAGTCTCCCCAGCGGCATCTCTCCTCCATGAATATTTTTTAAGAACTTCTAAAAATGGCAAAAATGCGGCAAGTCTCCCCAGCGGCATCTCTCCCCCATCAATATTTTGTAAGAACTTCTAAAAATGGCAAAGTGCGGCAAGTCTCCCAAGCGATATCTCTCCCCCAACAAATTTTTTTGTAGTTTCAAAGATGGTCCAAATGCGGCAAGTCTCCCCAGCGGCATCTCTCCCCTATCAATATTTTGTAAGAACTTCTAATAATGACAAAAGTGCGGCAAGTCTCTCAAACGACATCTCTCCCCCAACAAATTTTTTTTTAGTTTTAAAGATGGCAAAAATGCGGCAAGTCTCCCCAGCGGGATACCTCCCCCACGAAAATTTTGTAAGAACTTCTAAAAATGGCAAAACTGCGGAAAGTCTCCAGCGGCATCTCTCCCCCAACAAATTTTCTAAGAAATTTTAAAGATGGCAAAAATGCGGCAAGTCTCCACAGCTGCATCTCTCCCTTACGAAAATCTTGTAAGAACTTCTAAAAATGGCAAAACTGCGGAAAGTCTACCCAGCGACATCTCTCCCCCAACAAGTATTTTTGTAGTTTTAAAGATAGCAAAAATGCAGCAAGTCTCCCCAGCGGCATCTCTCACCCACGAATATTTTTTAAGAACTTCTAAAAATGGCAAAATTGCAGCAAGTCTCCTAAGCGGCATCTTTCCCCCATCAAATTTTTTCGTAGTTGTAAAGATGGTAAAACTGCGGCAAGTCTACCCAGCGACATCTCTCCCCCATAAATATTTTTTAAGAACTTCTAGAAATGGCAAAAGTGCGGCAAGCCTTCTATTTTTACCGTCTTTAAAATTACTCAGAAAATTTGTTGGAGAGAGATGCTGCTGAGGAGACTTGCTGCATTTCTGCCATCTTCAAAACTACTTAGAAAATTTGTTGGGGGAGAGATGCCACTGGGGAGACTTGCCGCATTTTTGCCGGCTTTAAAACTACTTAAAAAATTTGTTGGGGGAGATATGCCACTGGAGAGACTTGCCGCATTTTTGATATCCTTAAAACTACCAAAAAATTGTTTAGGGAAGAGATGCCGCTGGAGAAACTTGCCGCATTTTTGTCACCTTTCAAACTACTTAGAAAATTTGTTTGGGGAGAGATGCCGCTTGGGAGACTTGTCGCACTTTTGCCATTTTTAGAAGTTCTTACAAAATATTCATGGGGGAGAGATTCCGCTGGGGAGACTTGCCGCATTTTTGCCATTTTTAGAAGTTCTTAAAAAATATTCACGGGGGTGAAATGCCGCTGGGGAGACTTGCCGCATTTTTGCCAGCTTTAAAACTACTTAGAAAATTTGTTGGGGGAGATATGCCACTTGGGAGACTTGCCGCATTTTTGCCGGCTTTAAAACTACTTAAAAAATTTGTTAGGGAGATATGCCACTGGAGAGACTTGCCGCATTTTTGCTATCCTTAAAACTACCAAAAAATTTTTTAGGGAAGACATGCCGCTGGAGAAACTTGCCGCATTTTTGTCACCTTTGAAACTACTTAGAAAATTTGTTGGGGGAGAGATGCCGCTTGGGAGATTTGTCGCACTTTTGCCATTTTTAGAAGTTCTTACAAAATATCCATGGGGGAGAGATGCCGCTGGGGAGACTTGCCGCATTTTTGCCATTTTTAGAAGTTCTTAAAAAATGTTCATGGAGGAGAGATGCCGCTGGGGAGACTTTCCGCAATTTTGCCATCTTTAAAACTACTCAGAAAATTTGTTGGGGGAGGGATGCCGCTGGAGAGACTTTTTGCACTTTTGCCATTTTTAGAAGTCCTTACAAAATTTTCTTGGAAGAAAGATGCCGCTGGGGAGACTTGCTGCACTTTTGCCATTTTTAGAAGTCCTCACAAAATTTTTTTGTGGGAAAGATGGTGCTGGGGAGACTTGCCGCATTTTTGCCATTTTTAAAAGTTTTTAAAAAATTTTCTTGGAGAGAGATGCCGCTGGGGAGACTTGTCGCATTTTTGCCATCTTCAACACTACCAAAAAATTTTTTGGGAGAGAGATGCCGCTGGGGAGACTTTCCAAATATTTACCATGTTTGGAAGTACTGAACAAATTTTCTTGGGTGATAAATGTCGCTGGGTAGACTTGCCGCAGTCACGTCATCTTTGGAAGTGCTTAAAAATATTTCTTGGGGGAGAGATGCCACTGGGGACACTTGCTGCTGATGAAAGATGCCGCGATTGTGACAATTAATTCTGGGAAACTTGCCTTACCTTTGCCAGTTTGATGTGGGTTGGAAAATTTTTCCCGAATGAGAGATGCCGCTGGGGAGTCTTGCCGCGGGCGAGAGATGCCGCAGGTGTGACGATCAGTCGTGAGAGACTTGCCACACTTTTGCCACTTTGATGTGGATTTAAACATTCTTCCACGGGTGAGAGATGCCACTGGGGAGACTTTTCGCTGGTGGGAGATGCCGCAGATGTGAGAATTAGTTCCGGGAAGCTTGCCGCAGTTTTAATATTTTAATATGAACCCGAAAATATTTTCCGGGGTAGAGATGCCACCGGGAAGACAATTAGTCCAGGGATACTTGCCTCAGTTTAGCCATGTTTATTTGGACATTTAACATTTTTTGGAAGGGAGAGATGCCACTGGGAGAACTTTTACTGGTGAGAGATGCCGCAAAAATGTCAATTTCACAGTGAGAAATGCCGCGCGGGAGAGAATCCGCTGGGTAGAGATGCCGCAGATGAGGCATGCCGTAAAGGTGACACGCCAGAAAGGTTACATGCCACAGATGTGACATGCCGCAGTTGTGACTTACCGCAGATGAGACATTTCGCAGATATGACAAGCCGCAGATGTAACATGCCACAGAAGAGACATGCCGCAGATGTGACATGATATGGACCTAATTAATGGTGGCTCAGTTATTTCAATAGACTGTCAATTAATAATCAATCAATGTAGTCTTTGGCTAGAAAATTGAATGGAGGAATTACGAATTTTCTCACTTCTTCATTGGGAGACTCGTCATGAGGCGAGACATAGCTAAATTGCGAACTTTAAGCCTCTGATCACATATCATACTAAGAAGCAGTTTTTTCGGATGAGTGAATTATGCATTATTTGAATCACGTTGTATTCTACCTTGCTGGTATTATCTTAAAGGTGCTTGGTTTAAATAAAACTTTTCCACAGATGTTTGTGAGAATTTGTTAGGTTTGGCTGACACTCAATCTCAAACCACATAGGTACATAGACACGCATGATAAATTTGACTTGAAACCTTAATTAGAAAGACGGATTTTTTGTCGCTACATACTTTTGAAGAGATCGACTGGCCAGTGTCAGTCATCTCGCATGTGACAACTTCCCTGGACTTCTTGGAGCAAGGTCTTCAGAAAATACTCCTGTGCTAACAGTTCTCGATGTATCCAGAAGGTGCGAGTACCTTCATCAGAACTTAAATCATTGGTGTTACTGTTGGCACGTGTGGACATTCGATGGCATCAAAGTAAAGCCTCGGAACCTTCTCAGAAAATCGTAGAGAATTTCCAATTGGTTCAGAGAATTCGTTTGGTCCACTAGTTTTACCATCAAGTTTTTCTTTCTTTTTTAGCGAAAAATTCTAACACGGCATTTGAAATACTTTCAGCTGACGTAGATTTCGATGATACATGTCCCAAATGCGAACTCTCAGGATCCTGAATATGAAAAGTGTGGTCTTGTCGTTCCATCATTCGATTCGATCGTCCGTCATTCATTTCTTCCAATACTTTTTTAAATCCTGATTGCCATCTAAGTAGAGAGATTTAATTCCTGAAGCTGGTGAGAGTTGATCTTCCTGCAGTTCTCTACGAGCTTTTTTTTGTTCCGCGAGAAATTTTACTTTTGTCAAAAACCAATTCTGCTCCTTCAAGAACATATTTACTTACGTCATATAGGATTGCGGAAGACAATGCTGCATCAGATCTATCTCGTATGGCAGATCTATCACAAAGTTGAGAAAACATCTGACACTTTATTTTTGTTTGCCTAGTTGGTAATTTGCTTCGAGGGGGACCCATTCTTTTACAATTTCTACATCATCGTCTTCTTCATCCTCAGTCGAATTCTTGTGTTTTGCAACTTCATTTATATCAGCGCTTTCTTCGGCTTCCACTTTCTGTCGCTTGATATTAACTTCATCTTCACCTCCTGCCATTTCAACCATACGCTCTAGCTCTTTCTCATGATTCTCTGTATTACTGGAAGGTATAGAATTAAATGTTAATTTCATTATCCTACAAGAACGCAGATCAACAAGAACAGCTCTGACACATTCAAAAATTTCGTCTGCACAACTGCAATCATCTTTACACTTGCAAGTCGATATAGCAAGGAGACTATCCTTTTGTTGGAGGAATAGCTTCAACTTATATTTGAAGCTCGGATTACTTTGGTCCCTGTTATGTGACCTCTTTAAAATTACTGTGTTCGTCGAGATCCTTCTGAATTATCTGCATTATTCTTTTATCAGTAACGATGGGGATAGAAGCACTAATCCAAATTTTATTAACTTTTTTAGACGCTGAATTGAGAAAAGCTGAAGCAGGTGGATATTTCCAAATTTATTAAACATGGTATCATAATCAAAATAATAATGTGTAATGACTTGCAAGTAAGTTGATAACTTCTTTTGATTTAAAACACAGTAAACTCCAAGAATCTCGCATTTTCTTGAGCTCATTTGAGCCATTTTCCAAATCTTTATATGATACTTACACGAAATCACAAAAGACTTTAATTTCTTTAAAAAGGTAGGTAAACAAAACAAAACATTGTCAACCGAAGAAACACATAGTGTTATCTTTAATCGCTATTCATGCCAAAGTAACCACTAAACAAATGAGCGAACTAAAATGTCAAAAAATGAACGATAGCTATTATAAAAATTAAAAATTCAATTTTTAATCATTTTTTAAAACTTTAAATCCATGTGGGAAAATAAGAAATTTTATTACGGGATATACACTACACAGTTACGAATTGAGTTGCCATATACAGTTTTCCTTATTAGTTTGGGCCCTTGAAATATTTTTTTTTATTAAAAAAGTAATTAGAATTGTTCGATTTTTCATCATTTTCATGTATGGAATAAATTCTGCTGAGGAAGGAATTTTGTTTTATGAAACCTTAGAGGAGTTATTTTGAACACAAATGACAACTTTTCTACCCCCTTTCAAATATAAATTTAAAAAAAGTTTTTTCACTGCGTTCTGATAAACATTAAATAATTACTTTGAATGGTATAATTTTTCTACTGCTGCCACTCAATACATAAGTGGATTTAATGATGTGTCCGAAGTTCTTCCACAATGCTTCAAGGTTTTTTTAAATGCGAATGCGCCACAAAAACGAATTTTTTTGTAGACTACCTTGAAATTTAATAACAGTTTTAGAAGCCGATTATCAAGCGAGTCAAGCATGTCTTGAATTAATAAAAAAGAATTTTCTGCAGCATCTCGCTGAAACGTTTTTATGCTCGTTAGACCATGGTTGCTAATACGAGATAAGCTTATCTCAAACAGCCCAAGACACAAGTCCAAGGTGGGAAATACGCCGAGGGGTCAGGTTAACTGACAAAGAGTAACTTTTGCACGAAAAGAAAACTTTGTCTTTGCAACCGGTGGCAGCAATGTCGTTTTGTGGAAAATGAGACGTAAAAATAATAAAGAGAGCTGTAAGGAAAAAGGAAATCAGAGTGAGAGGGTAAGAAGGAAAGAGAGAAGAGAGAAGAAAGAGGGCGTAGAAAATAAGAAAAAGAGGAAGAAAGCAATGCTTGGTCTGCAGTCTGCAGACTTGTCAGCGGCACGCTCCGACGTCGTGTCGCTGATTTACACACTGAATTTTTAAAGTCCACTCTCGTCTTTCAACCTTCTGCAAGTTGAAAATTTTTTCTTGAATGATCTGAAATCCTGCGAACGAGAAAACCCATTAGAAGCGATAAAAGAATAAAGTCCTCTGCAAATACCTCTTACAAAAGAGTCGTGTTAAAAAATTTCGGTACATTATTTTCATAGCATGTGTTATAATAAATTTCATCCCCCAGTATTTTACGATCGATACATCCATATAATACTTTGTGATATAATCCCGTTTGTGAATACTTTGTATGCTTCTTGTGTATACAAAATATACACGCTTTCAATCAACAATTGCAAAACTTTTACTTTAAGTCATAGAAGCAGCAGTATACATTTTGAAATACAGAATTAAAGGTGCGCCGCTTAGCCCCAGTTTATTGTCTATTTCTTAATGCAATGATCAACAAAAATAGTGTTTGTACTCGGTTATGTCGAATTACCATTTCTGAAACATTCTTTAATTCTGAACATAAATCTACTCTTTATTTGTTGTCATCAAATGTATTTTAATAGATATTTGCAACTATGTTTTTAGTAGAAAATTTGTCAAACCCTTTTTGTGTGTCGAATCGAAAATGTTGGGAGAATGCTCCGCGACAATTTGATGCGTTTTTTATGCAGAATTTCTAATACCAGCTCTTTTTGACAATAGATACTGCGGTTCTTAAAATAACATTTTCCTTCTAATGCACACAAAATTGAATATGCCCAACATTCATGTTAGAAAAAATTTATAGACGCATAAACCATTATCGAGATATCACACAAAATATGTAACCCCGCCTTTGAAAGAATCAAAATTCAGTAAAGAATTGGCCTATTTGCTTCAAAGAAATTCCAATTGCTTAGACTAGGATTTTCGGGTCGCTGATATCGAATCTGAAATCAGATGTTCAAAATTCAACATGTCTCATTCAATATGGCGGAGAGTATATACAAAAAATTAAATTCAGTTCTTTTGGGTTGCTGATAACAAATCTGAAGTCAAAATTGCAAACTAAGAAAGG
Organism: Belonocnema kinseyi; assembly: GCF_010883055.1. Lineage (NCBI taxonomy): Eukaryota > Metazoa > Arthropoda > Insecta > Hymenoptera > Cynipidae > Belonocnema > Belonocnema kinseyi. The sequence continues at coordinate 32,220,916 of NC_046660.1, read as the reverse complement.
GCTTAGCGAATATGTCTGGCCATATATAAAGAATTATTTGTATTTTTATGATAATAGATGAGTTCTTTGAAAGTTTGAAATTCTCTTTGAATACGTTATGGCAGCGATCCAAAAACCTTTAGAGTTAGTAATTTTGAGTTAAGATACGTTTTTCTTATAGTTAAAAGTATTTGTACGAGTATATATAGTTCGATACAAAAAACCATAAGCTAAGCAATTTTGAATGCTATCAAAATTATTAGGTCCTAGATACCGCAACCATATATTCCATATATTTGGTCGCGCCAAATTATAGTGCATTTGAAATCCAAAATGGTAATAATCTAATTTTACTTTATAAGTGAATGAAAAAATAATTAGAATTGAGTAGAAAAGGTCTTGAAGGAATTCGAAAACTCTAAAGACTTTTTGAAATCAAAATTATGCCCAAAATGTGGCAAAGATGTTAAATAAATAGTATATACAATATAATAAAATAGTAATAACAATTTTGAATTAAAAAGTTAATTTTTTATTTAAGTTATAATTTTTTTTTAAATTAGTAGAAAAGTGAATTTTAAGATACAGTTAAGTTTTATTTAAATTTAAATAAACTAAAAAAACTGGTTAAATCAACCAGAATTGTGGTTGAATATGTCCTTACTATTTTTTTCTGGTTGAAGAAATAAAAATTCTGAATAGCAATTTACTTATAAAAACTTGTAAAAAAGTTTTTTTTCTAAATTTCCTTATGGACCTAGACAAATGTCTTCTGAAATGTTGCATTCTGAAATATTTGTGAATTTAGTGGTATATGAGTTTTTTTAACAGCTGTAAAGTGTAAGGAGCATTTTCGAAAGTCAAAGGAAATTGCGGCCCTCTTCTACAGTTTAGTTAAGGCCATGTTATAGATATGAACCATTTTTTCAAATTGAAATAAGAAATAACCCAATCTTACAAAATGTCATTTTCCCTGTTATAAAAATCTAACTTTAAGAAAAAATGTAAGTTTGCTTAATTTTTTTATTAGCATTTAATACTAAGAATTGACATAAAAATTACGATAATTTTCGTATTTTTTTTTGTTTTCATATCTGAGATAATTGCACTTTTTAAACCTCAATCATGAAAAATAATATAAACTAATGCTATAAGTTCACAGAACTATTATGTACTTTAATAGTCTATATTTTTAAAAAGAATTTGATGCTGTTTTTATTTTATATTATTTGTAATAAATATATAAGTGTCCATAGTTTTTTTATTTAGTTTCATTTTATTATTTCCTTTATTGTGTATTTATTGAGAAAAATAAATTGAAATTTTACCATTTTTTCCGCCAGTCATGTATAGAAAACTATATTTTCCAGCTGGTCGATTAAGCTTTTGTTTGCATTTTACTTGTTTAACTGTTTACATATTTCATTTCATTCAAAATTTTTGATTTTGCTAAAATAATTATTTTTAGTTCTTTCCTTCAATAAAAAACTTGCTTTTTTAAATTTGTTCGTAAATAAATTTATTTTCTAATCATTTAAATATCTCATTAATTATCAGTTTCTTGTATAAAATTTTTAAGGCTTATGAATTACAAATTAATGATCTCATTAACAAAAAAAGGTTTTTTAAGAAAAAGAACTCAATCATGCAAAATATCCGACTTTTTTATTTGAAAAATATATAAAAAATGTTCATTTCTTGCATAATTAAAAAGAAATTTTAAAGGAATTTCATATTTGAATAAAATTATGAATCGAACCAAAAAATACATGATCTGGCACTTTTTTGTAAGACTTATTTTTTCCAAAATTGTATACTCCTTTTCAAATATCTTAATTGAACCCCGAAGCTTAATTCCTCTCTATTGTATTTTTCACAACTTTCTTCAAATTGCAATTCATAACACAGTAGACAATTAGACATATTGTAAAAATTATAATTGTACATATGACAAGTCAAAACTGTCGTCTAGGTACTTTAAGTAAAAGTAAATATTTATTTCTGACAATATTAAAACTTCCATTTTAATATTGAGTCTATTAAATTAAAAAGGAATATATTTTTAAATTATTTACGCCTAGCGTTATAATGCTTAAAACTTCTTTTTCTTTAAAAATTAATATATTCCAATTAAGATTTTTTTCTTACTTCTTCCATCTTGTAAACAAGAACAAATGTTTTCATGCAATAAATAAGTGACGAAATTCTGTTATCAAATTATTTCTTACATTCTCATTTCTGAGAATTTTATGTAATCGTCCAAATTTTTGATCTCTGGTTTTTAACGGATCTACACGTTTCGGCACTCGCAGAATCCGAAAATCACAAAATTTCATCGGTGTCTGTCTACCTGACTGTATGCCTATATGTATGTCTGCATGTCGGGTTTCCTGAATGTTGTGGCCACGCTAACTTTTGAAGGATTTGTCCAATCGAGTCCGCATTTGATACACTTCTGAAGGTACCCAAAATGAAGGCTAAGTTCGTTAATCAGATATGTCGAACCAAAATGAAAAAATTCGGAGCATTTTCAAAAGACTTGCAAATGATCTAAATACAATTTTTTATTTCGATGAAAATTAGAAAAGTTATATACTTTTCAAAAATTTGAAAATTTTCAAAAAATATAAAAAATTATTTTTTTCATAGATCCAAAAATATCATTCAAAATTTTCACTAGGTAACAAATATATTTTAAAACTATTCTAGCTGATTTTTTCGATTAGCCCAAAATTTTAAAAATGATAGCATTTTCAAAATTTTCAAATTTTTTTTCTTAATATTATAAAAATTTTTGTTAAAGTTTCTTATAGATGGGTAAAAGACTTGCAAATTATCTAAATAAAATTTTCAATTTTGATGAAAATTAGAAAAGTTATATACTTATCAAAATTTTGAAAATTTTCAAAAAATAGAAAAATTTATTTTTTTATAGATCCAAAAATTTCATTTAAATTTTCACTAGATACCAAATATATTTCAAAACTATTGTAGCTGAATTTTTTTATTAGCCCAAAATCAAAAAAATTGGAGCTCTGTGTAAGCTAACTGTTAAGGGCATGTCACACAGCTAAATACCTATATTACCGACCACAGTTTTTCAGTTCACTGAATGTTTTTTTGAACCTAAGAACTTTTTTTGTGAATAAAATATCGAGCTGAAACTTTGGGAAATGTATTAGAGTACAATAAAGTACGTTTAGGTACTGCATTTTGATAGGAACTTCACTGAAAATTATTTCATCTTTTTTCTGAATCTCAACATTTTTTTAACGTTCAAACTTTTTTTATACATAAAATATCGGTGTCAAACTTTGAGAAATGCAAGAGCCGAAAGAAAACTACGTTTAAGTACAAAGCTTAATAATAAAAGATGTACAAAAAATATATTTCAACAATCAATTCCAACAGCATCAACCGGTAACGTTGTACACGAAAATACGAAACCTGGCGGCCACTAGACGAGGCTCTAGAGGGTTCGTATTTTCGTGTACAACGTTACCGGCTGATGCCGTTGGAATTGATTGTCGAAATATATTTTTTTACATCTTTTATTATTAAGCTTTGTACTTAAACGTAGTTTCGTTTCGGCTTTTGCATTTCTCAAAGTTTGATACCGATATTTCATGTACAAAAAAAGTTTGAATGTTCAAAAAATGTTGAGGGTCAGAAAAAAGATGAAATAATCTTCAGTGAAGTTCCTACCGAAATGCAGTACCTAAACGTACTTTATTGTACTCTAATACATTTCCCAAAGTTTCAGCTCGATATTTTATTTACAAAAAAAGTTCTTAGGTTCAAAAAAACATTCAGTGAACTGAAAAACTGTGGTCGGTAATATAGGTATTTAGCTGTGTCAAGTGCCCTTAAGGGCAAAGCGCGATCATGTGATACTTACAGTTTCCTCGGCTTTTTTTTCCACAAAAATAAAAATTTTAAAAAACTGAATTTGCAGATACTATAAAATATCATAATGGACGTTCTCGTACACTTTTTAAAGAGATAATAACAAAAAAATGTATTGTGCTAAATAAAAATTTTATGCATATGCATTATTTTGAGGTTACGTCGTTTTTTATCTCTGCCTTTCCGATAATCTGGAAATTATTTATGAAATAAACTTTTTTGATTGCCTGCAAACAAGGTTAGTTCCGGGAGATTAGTTACTATGTTTATTTGTAAGTCCAATGTTTTCTGCCAAAAATATTGTGTAGTTTGGAAGTAACGCTCGGGTGAATTTTAATACACATAACCTCGGAATATACACATACTTTGTTAGCAATATCAAAAATTGTTTGATAAAAAAAAACACAAAAAAGTGTGTGGGGACGTCCGTTAGCATGTTCGCTATCATTTCCCACATTTTTAAGACAAAATATTTATTATTCTAGAAAAAGAGCCGGGGGAACCTAAAACTGGTAAAATCAACAATTTACTAAGTATCACATGCCCTTAATGACAAATTAAAAAAAGTGTTAAGCTTCACTTAAGAAAAGGGGGAATGATTAAACAAGCACAGCAGGGCCCTATTAGGATGAGGAAAAATAAAATGTGAACATTATTTTGCAATATCAGAATAAGCAGTACCAGATCAAGGTACACACAAAAAAATTGTAATAGACATTTGATATAATAGTTTTTAACATAGAATGTAGAAAATTTCGCATTGTGGTCTATGCACAAATGTGGAGGGTAATGCAAAGACCGAGCGTGGAGCGCGAGATAAATGTATTATCAAGCGCGAAGCGCGAGAATCAACAGTTGCGCGTCCTAGACACGCTGAAACCAGCGAGCGAAGCGAGCCGCCCGCGCAGCGCGCTTTGAGAATGTGCCCGCGAAGCGAGCGGATTTTTTTCTTATGTGATAAGCCGTGATTATTTCTGCCGTCTTGGAGAAAAAAGTTACTCCCTAAAGTTTGACGTAAGGGTGATTTTCGCGTTGTAGCGTAAACGCAAAGAAGACTTACGTCAAAACGAAGATAGTGAGTTTCTTCATGCAAACAGGAGACTTAGCTTAATCCATTTTTCGCTCTCGACGGATTTTTCACCTTGGCGCACGGGGTATTTCCTAAATTAATTTTTTTACGTAAAAAAAGTCGTGTCTACTGAAATTTAATCTTTTTTTCTCGAAGATTCAAATTTAAAAAAAGGTTTGAAAGTGTAAAATTAAAAATGTAAAGCATTATAAAAATTCTGAATTTAAGAATCAAATCTTAAACAATTTAAAATTTTAATATTGAAATTTAATTTGGTTTTGAATATAAGGGTTTAATAACGTAAAATTGACAACTGTAAGCCTTCTAAATTGATTAGACTAAAAAGTTATTGGCCTCCAAAATCTGATAATACCCAAATACAAACATTTAGAATTCTGCATTTCAATTTTCAATCAAAAACTTTCAAAGTTAAATAATTTGAATTAATCAGGTTATACTTCAGGCATATTCAAAATTTTAAAAATATTAATGCATGCATTTTTATGTTATCAAGTCTATGACAAAATTTGCAAATAATACAATTCTTGAAATTTCTGTTTAGAAAATTACTTAATTAGAATGTTTTAAATTGAAAATATATTAAAACCTTTCAATTTAAAATTTCTCTCCTTATAAAAAGTTTTCGACTTTGAAGGCTTTACATTTATTACAATTTTTCACAGGGTTGGCATCCAATAATCTGCTTATTTTAGCTTTAAATTATTTATATCCTAAAGCTGCAAAAAACGTATTGCCGAATCATAAGTGATTTCATTTACTGAGATTTTGAATTTTAAATTCATAAACTAGTTTATTTTATTAATTATCATTTTATTTTTATGCTTCCAAAAGAAAATAATTACACTGTAATGCTAATTGTTTTTAGTTCAAATTTCTTTCATTTAAAATGTTTTAATTTTAAAGGCTTTGAAGTTATAATCCAATTTTTGGAACTGAAAAATTTTGAATGGAATAATTATTTAATTGCTAACATACTTCTAATTTGAAATAAAATTGTGGAATAATAAAGTATTTCCATACAAAATAGTTATGCTGAAGTTTAAACGCTTCCTTTTATATTTTGACATTGTCGACATCTGAAAAGTTTCAAACTAAATACTTGAGAACTATGAGTCCTAACTACTTTCCTGATATTTTTGTTGAATTTAACTAATTATTATAAAAATAAGGGAACTTTTTTTATTTCTCCAGCCTATTTGAATGCTCTCCATTGTTGAAGCCAAGAAACAACCCACATATCTGTATTCAATTCAATCAAATTAAATATTTAACGACAGTTTCATTTTTATTTTACTAGATTGTATTTAAGTTTAACATCATTAAACACCATTCAACATATACAATTTTAACTGAAATTTACTTAAATTTAACTAAATTTTACTTCAATTTTGAATTTAACTCAAATCTATTCATATTATTTTTTAAATGGCACTACAATAAATCTTAAAGTACGAATTAAATTGTTTTGAAACTTATTTACTTAGTATCTAGAAAATTTATCTTTTAAAAAAAACAAGACGAGAAACTAATTTAATTTAACTAAACTTTATTTAATTCTTAAATCCACCTAAATTTCATTTAAATGGTGAATTTAGCTGAGTTTTATTTAAATTTTAAATTCAACTAAACTTTATTTAATTTTTTAATTTATCTTAATTTCATTCAAATTTTAAGTTTAGTTTGAAAAAATAAATTTAGAAGTTTCAATAAAAGTATAAAGTACGAAAAGAATTTTTTGAAATTTATTTATTGTAACGAAATTTAAAAATAATAATAGAATGTTTGAAGGCTCTCCTTAATTTGAATATAATTAGGTAATTCAGTGTTTATAACATTTTTGACGTACAGGCCGTACAGAGCAGGCGACCGACTCAGCTATAGTAAATATTGTTATAGTGCTGGCGAAGGCGAACGCGAGAAACAGAAAATCACTTTCGGTTTGAAATTCAACATCTTTCGGTGTGGACCGCGGTCCCACCCCGCTCGCTAATGTTTTAGGTGGACACGGTTGTCATAGAAACTGTGAAAAGTTGAAGAGGGCAGCACCTCGATATAGTCGAAAATGTAGTCAGATATATATATATATATATATATATATATCGACCGTTCCCACCACTGACCCATGGTGTCTCTAGGACCTGATATTTTTGATGCTATGAAGCAGATAGGCTACTGCGGTACTAACTTTTTACTAATTCGGAGACAGGGTTGCAGATTTTGAATGATTTTGAATTTAAGTTCTTTAAATGTTAAAATACTGGAATTTTT
>NC_046660.1:32206217-32213573 GCF_010883055.1 Belonocnema kinseyi | reverse complement strand
CTTATAAGTAAACAATTGAAAATTGCAAGTACGAATTTTAAAAATCGAGCCATTTTAAATTTAAAATGTTAAAAAGTTTAAATTCTGAAATTTTTAGTGAAAAATAAGTCGGTTAAAAATCTTTCACCTTCTGACTTAAAGAATTAAAAATAATGAGAAATCAGAGTTCAAAATTTCAAGTTCAAACCTTTACAAGCAAAAAATTATAAATATGCGATAATCAAATACCGAGTCGGAAAAATCATTAAAATTAGTATATTTATTAGTTCGAAAGTAAAGGCAATTTAAAAATTAATAAATAGACCTCTGCCCAGTAGAATGGCTCTCATCCAAGTATAAGCCAGTCAAGCGCTGCTTAATCTCGATGTTTGAAATTAGAAGCTGTGAACAATTACGTGTCGAAACGCACAAGATTGATGAAAATTGTTGAATTCAAATTATTTAAAATTGAAAACTTTGAACTCATTTTTTTTCAAAATTTTATGATTTTAAATTAAATCGAAATACATGGTTTCAATATTAGGTTGACTGCTTTATTTATTTGCTTTATGAAATCAAGTCCATTTTCATCGATTTTGACTTTTGTTTTGAATAACCGAGCAAGCCTTTCTATAGGATTGAACAAAATGTTATGGAATTCTATGTAATAATTTAAGAGAAATAAATAAAAATAAAATTATTTACTTTATTCGGTTTGTGGATTATACTTTCTCGCATCTTCGTTTTTGAAACTATTTAACAGTTTTGGCATGGTAGCCACACGAAATAAGTGGAAAATCGTGTTTCTCGTTTAAAGTTCCTAACCAGCAGATTTAAATTTTTTGTTTGCTTATAAATTTTAAAAACAATACACAATTTTCATTACTTTTTCAACATTGCATACCTCGTCGAGGTTTTTTAGAAATTTTCAATCACATTTTTTTAAAACCTTATATAAGATGGTGAAGGTTCGTGCTAAAAAGTGAATTTACTATACTGGAACCTCGATTTTTGCAACTCAACTGATGCAAAGCATTCGCTAAGATTGCGACCCTCATGCTATTTGTCGCGCTTGGCTGATCATCGTCTCTCTCTCATACTCGTGGCTGCCCTCGCCACAAAACTCCAGAGGCTAGCAGCTCTAGGACAGCACAAAACAGTTTTCAAGAATCGAAGTTCCAGTGTACTTGAGATAGAAAATCTGTATGGCTTTATATGAGAATTTTTTAAATAACTAGTAACGAGATGGAGGAACAAGATAGCATATGACAAGATGCAGAGTTTGTTCATGCTGGAAATCACTCTTTCAGCCGTTAAATTGCAAAATATCCCACGGGAAATTCTTCTCGCCGCCGGAAGTTCATACCTTTCCTCGAAACTAGTGTTCGGTGAACAACGAAGATAAATGACTGGAGCTTCGACTTGGGATACGTTCGCATCTTCTTATCGGGAATATAAATCAGCGATTTTTGGCGCCCACATTTTCTTGGCTGATCGCTATTCAATCTGTATTTTGTAGCACATTACAAATACAATCATATGTTATTTAATTCTGAGTCAAAGACAATTTCTTTCTCTAGATAAATATTTAGCCGTTTTATATTTGTTTATCACATACATTTTGTTTCGAATCTTTTATTCTGAGCCAAGGATTAAAAAATAAATCCGGATTTTTTGTTCTAAAAAAAAAATCATGTAATTTTTTCGATCGAGAAACTCTTTTAATATTATTAAATTTTGTACGAGACATTGATAAATGAACATTTTCAAGAATATGTAGCTATTTTTTACTTTATTATCTCAAATATTTAGGTCGGAACTTGTATTCTGCGCAAAGGATTTAAAACAAAACAAATCTGAATTAAAAACTAATGTTTGTTACTAGTCCCATTACAAGTGCTGTTTTGAATCTCACCTGGATTCTCATCTCGAGTCTAAACTCGAATCTCTTCTTGCGCTTCATCTAAAGAAATGGTTACTTACTTGTCACTAACTTAGCATTATTTGGTATGAGAATACTAAAAAATATGGAACATAACATAGGTTTCTCGTGGATTCTTACACTAAGAAATAAATTTTGTCTTTATAAATCTTTCTTATATATAAAAAAAAAACATTCAATGAAACTAATTTTCATTTGAAATATGATTGAAAAAGGCTTGGCACCTTTTGTTAGAAAGAGATTTGATTGTTCTACTGTTGAAGCGCGGGTAATTCGGAAATTCGAGTGAAGCTTTTATATTAGCACTTTACATAATAACTGGTCGTAAATATAATAGAAGAGAAGAGAAGGGAACGTTGAATGGCAGCAGTCGTTCGCAATAGTTTTGTCCTGAAGTTGCTGGCGCTGCGGTAACCGACGAATGGAGCCGGTGTGAAGTGGCTGAATGTTCTTGCTGGCTGGGTTCCTCGCACAGAGCCTGTAATTGAATCGGTAGCATCAGAAAAGCACGTTTCTAGCAGTTTGCGGATGGTCCCCAGAGTCCGAACGAGAGGCAGAAACGAAAGACCAGAAAAGAGATAAAGGGTGTGAGAATTAGGGGATGAGTGGATATCGAGAACAGCCCGCCTTCAGGTTAATCTTCCGCTCAGACTACCACCATTTCTAGCATTTGTACTCATTTCTAAATGTTGATGTTCAGTTACTCGTTTTTCGCATGCAAGTCACTAATTCCAAGTTTATTTATAATTCCAAGACTCCCTAGAAAGAAAAACGTAATTTCGACTTCCTAGGGAGTCTAGCAGTGAGTCATTGACAGACATGACTGACTGTATCATTCACGAAGACAAGGTCAAGTTGCCCCCAACATCTCATTGTCAAACTCGGCCCTAGTCCTTTATTTTCCTTCATCTGCCCTAGGGAGTAAAAAGTATCTTCTACTCTCTAGAACAGGGTTAATCAATTTCGATAAGTGTTGACTGACATGAAGTGTCTGATTGATAAAGAGTTTTTACACGATTTTTTTCCTTGGTTAACAGAAATCCAACAAAAATTATCGGTTGTTTTGATCTGTCAGTCCGCCCTTGCAGCGGTGTGTATACATTATTTGTGTACGAATTTTCAATAAATATTATTTCAAATTTTGAATAAAATTATATTTTGTACAATTAATTAATTTTATCAGCAAATCAAACTTCCAATAAACTTTTTCAAAAGGAGGAAATATGAAAACACAAATGAATATGAATTCATAAAGGGCAAGGAAGACGAATGTCAAAACACCTTTCTTGTACCCCTTTGTTCTTCTTTCATTTTGCACAAACTTTAAGCTGTAAATAAAATATAAAAATAACAACATATTTTGGTTTAAATGTTTTGTTGTGTAAATAAAAATATTACTTAGGAGTCTATACAAATTAATGAAATATAAATAATGTAATTGTACTCGTAATTAATTCATGATTTAATCTGAGTCCATTGAAATATTTTTCAAATTTAAATTTTATTTCTGTAGTTAACTATAAAGTTGTAAAACTGTATAGTTGTCCCTTAAAATTTGAAGTTATTTAAAACATTGGAATTAATGAATATTTTTGAAACAGAAGCAATTAGTAATTAGAAGTAACAAATATCATGTATTATATTTATCTGTTTTCTAATTCATATATTTTATTAGAAATAATTTTATTATTAGTATTTTATTCAAGTCATAACCTATATTTTAATGAGGAAATATTTGTATTGCTAGTAATTATTAAAAACATGCAATAAAATTTATTCTTCGCTCAAATCGGTAACATTTTCAGTATTATAAAATTTTTAATTCTCTTTAATTTCTTCTCTACCTATTACATACAAAATACTAAGAAGAAATAATTATTTTATATAATATGAAAAATTCCTAATTCAATTCAGCACCTAGTCACATTATAATTTTTATAAATAGACAATTAATTAAGTGAAATTTAAAAATATTATTAAAATATTTTAATGTTCTATTTTATTTTAATTGTCTGAATGATATGTATAGCATTACGTAAAATGTTTAAATTTATTTTTATATTATATTTCATGTTTGGGAAGTATAATTTTATTCCTAGCTCAGCGGTAGGTAGAAGGTCTGTCAGGGACGCCTCAAAGGGCAAGTTCGAAAAAAATTTCTTAGGTGCAGTTTGACCTAGTCTTCGTGACTGACACTGTCCGTAAGTCGGACAATAAATGACTTCTATTGAGCCCTGTCCTAGGGAGGAAGATATGACATCAAAGGTGAATAATGAAAACTATCAAATGATCAGTTGATCGAGTTGACAGATTGAAAAAAAATAATTTATAATTCATCATGAATTACTATAAATTACTGACAATTGAGCTGCCGGATCGAATAAGGGCACATACATTTTTTCGGCGCGAGGGAAAATGAACCCTGCCAGAACATAATGAAGCATTTTGAAAATGTTCTTTTACTGAATTGAAGAAAATTTCTTGCAGTAATTGAATTTGCAAAAAATAATGTTCTAAAAAATTTCAAAAACTACGAGAACTTATCCCGCTCGAGCAGAAAAAGTGTATGTGCCCTTATTTGACCCGGCAGCTCAATCTCCGAAAATTATTGGTCATTTATGAATTTACCTAAAATTTATAAAAATAATTGAATTCGTCAAAAGTAAAAATAAAGTTTCGAAATTTTTACCAAATGAGCAGAAATCATGCTTTTGTTACAAAAAACGTCTATATTTAATGCAATTTGTCTAGAAAATAACGAATACATCAAGGGAGAGCGGACTTTTTATGACTTATGTATTTTTTTCGGTATTGGATAATGAATTTAGTTTATCTGCTTGTAAAGGGTGCTGCTTAGTAGTAATTGTATTGTAGTGTCTACGCCACGTACGTATGTAAAATTGATTTTAAAGCGTGACATGTAATTTAGTTTAAAATTTAATATAATTTGGGTAACCAATGCACTTATTATGCACTTATACGTCATGTCAAAGAGGAAGTAAAGCAGAGACCATGAGTGCCGGTCAAAGCTTTAATAACCTCCTTACACCTCAACTACAAGCTAATTGGATCAAGCACGTGACCAAGGGTTAATGAAGAGCCTTAACAGACAACATAGAGACTAGATAAATGTATAATGAGATTTCTTTTTTGTAAATTCTTATCGTGAATAACGAAAAGATGGCTAAAGCTTCATTCGAAAGAGAGCTTTTTCGTACATAAATTATTTTTGACGAATAAATTATCGTTACATTTTGAAGTATTGTAATATGTGTATTTAGAAATTAAAAAGGCACCTTTCTGAAAAGTTCTGAAATTTAAATATTTCGCTAAATAAGTACTAGAATAGGATCTATGTTCGTATTTAAATTTTTTAAATTTTCTTATATTAATTATGGCCCACAAAAATACTGATGATAAAAAACTGTTTTAAAACAAAAGTACCAGGAAAGTCTTAGTAATGACGAATTTTTTTAGACAAAAGTTAGTCTGAATTTTTTGGCACATTTACTCTTAGTAATTATGTCACAGAAATGTCCTGATGATGGATAATTTTTTATTCACAAATTTACTTTAAGTTCTACGCAACTTTTTTTGGCATTTTTAATCTTAAAATTTTTTTCACGATAAGTTTTAAGAATGAGAAATGTTTTTGAGACATAAGTGCACTATATAAGACCTACCGATGACATTTTTTGCAGCAGAAGTACTAAAAGCGTCCTGATGTGGAACATTTTTTGTGACAACTGTCGCTTTTACATTTTCTTGGGTTTTCACTCTTAGAATTGTTCTCACATCCTGCAAATTCACAACCTACTTTTTTGTGACATTTTCAGAAGTGCTCTTAGGATAATGTAAAAAACAGTTTGGGTGAAGCAGGATATATTTTACACTTTTTTAGTACGTTAATTAAATTTCATCAATCGTTTTTTTAGACATAAAATCAATCAGCATTTGTAAAAATTTTGAAAACAAGTTAAATTAAATTTTTGGGCACGAATTATTTTGAACCTTTTTGGTACTTAAGTTCTATTTCAACAGGATAATTTTGGGGCAACATCTTAAGAATTAGAGATGAGGGCATTCAAAATTTGAATTAAAATGTTCATGCCAATTTTCTAAATTTTCAATTAGGGTTTCAATCTAGTTTCAACATTTTTATTATGAATAACTATAATTTGAAATTGAATTTTTCATCTTTACAACTTTTGCAGTGAACAGTTTAAACATCTGATTTTTTAGTCATTTCATGTAATTTTCTTTGGTCCATCGACTCAATATAAGATGTTTTCGCGCCAAAACAGCTGAGTTTTAAATTAGGGTCAACTTCTGGCTCAAAATGAGTCCAGATTTTTTCTGTGTGAAAAACCTACATTTCTTGTGGGTAAAAAAATACTGCCATAAATTTTCTTTAATTTCAAGAAAAATTTAATTAGGGGTTTCGCTCGACCATTATAGATCTGGAAATTATTTCTCATAGGTTTCAATTTAAAAAATACAAATATAAGGCTACACAATTTTTTACATCTAAGAAGTATTGATTATTTATTGAGGAATAATCACTAAATCTGACGAAAAAATGCAAGATATTATCGAGCTTAATATACGAAGATTTGTAATTTCATTACGATCAGTGGTCTGACATGATCCCTAAACATTTTTCCCCTATAATTTTACGCACAGGATTTCTTCTTCAATATAAAGAGATTATTCTCCATCAGGAGCAAATTTAAAATAATTGTACCGGATGACCAAGAAAAATCATGAATTTTTTAATTAGCCAGAGAAATCTTTAAGCTTTGCAAAATGTTTATTTTATGTGCATTTTGAAATTCTACATTTTTTCATTGTCATTCTGTTTAAATATTTCAAATTGATTTATGGAGAATATTTCTTTTTCTATTTAAAAGCCAATTCTGCACATATCATTTCAGGAACAATATGCTTATGGGCCATTTACAATTATTAGTTGTAATTAAATAAAAAACTGTTCTATTCTGAGCCCCATAATATTTTAATTTTTTTTTGTTTCACGAAATTCAGAGTTTATTCTTCAACAAGTAACGAAAACTTTTTACAGGAAAAAAATTGTTCAGCCTTAATTTTAAATTTGTATTGTATTAAAATTTAGAAAGCAGCCTTTATGAAATTCACAATCACATATTTTTTTGGGTCAGCTATTTGAACTTTTAAAAAATTCTAAGAAAATCTTATACTTTAGTACTGATTGGTATCATCCCTGATAGTTTAATGAGACTTTATTCTGACTTTTTTTAAAAGAACCCATTAATAATTTCCGGTTGCGTTAATAATAATAAAAAATGATGATGATTGAACTTGGGAGGTTTACTTGTTAAATAAAGTGGGAGAAACTCGAGGAGAAACTTGGAATTGTTCTTTTCATGAAACAAGTTTCTTAAATCGTATCTGAGAGA
>NC_046660.1:32190844-32206117 GCF_010883055.1 Belonocnema kinseyi | reverse complement strand
TGAGCCACGAACGTTCATTGTGTCGATCACAATGGACGGATTATAACGGCCACTGAACACTGACCATTTCGCTACCATGAGGACGACGTGATGTGGCGTCGGATTATTACCTTTTCCAGCTCTCTGGAAGTAGAATAAACACTCTCATACATATGAGTTCTTCCGAAAAACTTGGAAACATACCGGGGTACTTCCGGAGAGCCCAAACATAAGGAGTATTTCTCATAAATCTCTAGAAAATTCTAAATGCACCTAATAAATTCAAATAGTACATAAACGGAATGCATGTGCATAAGTAGATTTAGTACCCTCTTCAGAAAGAAATGCTAGTTTAAAATGCCATCAACATGATTTTATTCTCGAGTTGAAATAATGTCATTCCTACTATCTGTACAAAAAATATAGATACCTCGATCTTTGTACAGATTATACTGAAAATCTCAGCAGAAAATAATTATAAAAATTTGGGACAAAGTACATGTTGCAGATAATGCTTTGTCTAGACTGGTACAAAGTTTGTAAATTTTTAAACGGTTAGCCACTAAAAATAAATCATACAAAATCTGCAAAAAATATAGGCATTTCTTGGATCCGTTCTGTGCATATTTTTCAGTGTTAATGTTAGAAATAATCAATTTTTACTGAGTTAAAAACAAAATATTGTGTCAGTAAACAAAAATTTACGCTTGAATCATAAAAAATTATATTTTCAACGGGAAATGTAAAAGAGTTTCCGATTGTGGAAGCAATCACCGTCTTAACAGACTTTGCCTGTACTACTGCTACTAGACATGGTATATTATTTGTGATTTCTGATTTAATTTGTTTTCAACCCATCCCATTTCTCAAAAGTATAATGTTTAAAAATTAAAGAAAGATTGAAGCAACTTTTTCAAATCTACATTTTCATATGAGAAAGTTCTTTCTCGGTACAAAAATTCAGTAGATTACAAATTCCTATCGAAATTATATGGGGAATGTCAGAGCTGTCTCTGAGGTAGAACCTTTCTATTTGCATCTTCCGCGATAGAACCTTCTAACTTTAAAACGTCAGAATATAGACTTGTCTTCTAAAGTCGACTGGAAATATTTATAAATGTTCAATTTTTATGACTTCGAGAGTCAGGTAAATGCAATTCAACATCTTATTTTATCTTCAATACTTGTATTAGTCACACTATTTTAAAAACTTTTTCCGTATCTTTAAACGGAAAAGACACTTTTTTTAAACAGTTGAATTTTCAATAAGAAAGTAGAATTTCTTAAACACAAAATTTTCTACCAAAAACGATGATTTTTTCAACAAATCGAGAAATCTTGCACAAACGACAATTTCAAAAAAAAACATCAATTATGAACCAAACAGTTGAATTTACACCTAAATATTTCCAGTTTCAAGCAAAATTGACGAATTTTCAATCAAATAAATTTACTTTAGGCCACAAAGATGACGTGTTAACTGAATAGTTCAATTTTTTTTAAATATTTAAATTTTCCCTACAATCGTTGAATATTGAACTAAAAATGATTAATCTTCAACAAAAAAGTACATTTTCGCAAAGTAGTTAAACTTTGGTCAAGAGGTTAACTTTTCAATGAAAAAAATTAATTCTTAACGCTTAATTAAAAACAGCCGAATTGAACCAATAAAGATGAAATCTTAAGCAAAAATTTAACTGTTGAAATTTCAACCAGAAAACGTTTATTAAAAAAAAACAGCTGTATTTAAACGAAACATATGAATTTTTAACAAAATAGTTCAATCTTCATACAAAAGAAATTGATTTTGTGCGACAGAGTCATAGTTTGTCCAAGAAAGATGAATTTAAAAAAATGCTTTTTCAAGCACAAATAATTTTCCATTAAAGAGAAAAAACAATGTAACTGTTTTTTAGAAGATTCGTTTTTTTTATTCAAAGGTTATTTCTTTAAATGGTTTAACTATTTCATTTTTGGTTTACAAAATTTCTAGTTGAGAAATTCAATTATTGGGTTGAAAATGTCTGTCTTTTGTTTAAAATTTGTCTTTCCTTTAGAAGAATAATCTTCTTTATTGAAAATTCACCAATTTGTTTAAAAATTTAGGTCTGATGTTAAAAATTTATTTTTCGGGTTAAAAAATAATCTTTTTAACTTAACTGTTTTTTGCAGAAAATTCGTCTTTTTCTATTTAAAATTCCATAGGTTAATAGGAAATTGAACTATTTTGTAGATTATTCGTTTTTACATTAAATATTAATTTTTTTTAATAAAAATTTAACTGTTCTATTTTTGATTTAAAAATGATCCTTCTAGTTTGAAGAATAACTATTCGGTTTAATATTTATGTAATTTGTTGAAAATTCTTTTTTAGTGTTAAAAAATATGTTTCTGGTTGAAAATTTAACTATTTGGTTATAAATGTATGTATCTTTTTGAACTCGTCTTTTTTTGCAAACAAAAATTCTTGGTTGAAAATGAAACTATTTGATCGAAAACGTATGTACTTTGTTGAGAATTCGTCTTTTTTTAGTAGAAAATTAGAATTCTTGGTACAAAGTTATCTTTTTGATTAGAAATTTAATAATTTGATTGAAAATTTAACTGCCTTCTTGAAAACTTGTGGTTTTAGTTCTAAAATTCTACTCTGTGCTGCAAAATATATGCATTCTGTTGAGAATTCGTTTTTAAAGCAGAAAATTAGTCTTCATGGTTGAAAATTCAACTTTCTTGTTTTAAAAACTTTGTATTTTGCATGAATTTTTTCTCTTATTGACTGAAAAATCTTTGTTTTTTGACGATTTGAGCTTTTTTGGAAATTCTTCTTTTCAAGTTCAATTTAACTATTTCCGATTTAAAATGAAGATCTTCCCTTCAATCCCCCGTAGATCTGCCGTTGCTACTGACCCCACTGGTTTATTCGTATTATTATAATTAGAGTAGGAAAAAAGCATCATATGATTCGGTTTGATAAATGCCATTTGAACTGCAATTGTTGGAATGAGATAATGGAAAGGTGTCAAAGCAAGTCGGAACTATAATAGGGGGTCGGACTCATAGCGTGAAAATGGAGAGGGAGGACATTTAACTTCGATGGCCATTCTGAGGGTCTCAGTCGGAGGTCGACCTGGCAGGGTGAGGGTTGGCCGTTGGGTTGATACTCTGCCAAAGTAGAGGGTTGCCATATACGGCTCTACGCTATTATGTCTTAATACTCTGATCGTGCCAACGGGCGCCCATACAGGCGTCGTAATTTCCCTAAAGTGTGCCAGAACTAGACAGATGCCTTATTAATAATCCTCCATCCCTCGTTCGATATCACCACGACCTACCCTGTCCGGGATGGGAACTTTCGAAACCACGAAAAAGATGGCTCAATAAATTTTATCAACGATACATTCCCAAGCTATGAAAGCCAACGATTCCAATACTTCACTTATTCAAGAAATACGGACTCTGTCCATTCACAAAATGGATTTCAAAAGAGACAAGGAAAAATCTTCTAGTAAATAATAAAGACAAATGAATGAGTAACATTGTTTGAAAGAGATTCTACATTTGATTATTTTTTTTATACTCGACTAAATGAATATGTTGCAATTTTAATTCCACAGGTTATAATTAAAGCCGTGCGACAAAATATCAGTTTTGACAAAAATATAAAAGTATTATACATATATATATGGTGGTTGTTTTTAGTTTACTCTTGAAATTTCGTGAATTTGGTAAATCACAAATTCCAAATTAAACATTTTTATTCAAAAATTTATTTCTGAAATAGAGAATTAAAACTATTCATTATTATTTAATAATAAAGGCAGTCATATTCTGGTATTAACGTTTATAGCAAACGTTTTGAAAACGACAACAGAATTCTATTCTCGCCTGCATCGTATTAAATGAGGTTATATGTATTTATCTATCAACAAAGATGAAGAATTTTCTTCACCATCAATTTGGCAAATCAAAATTTCGATGTAACTAATTTTAATAATTGATCATATTGATTTCTGAAGAACACTGAAGATCATTGATAAAACAATATATCGAAAAAGAATCCTTATGTTTTCTAGACAATTCTTTTCATTTTTGTAGGATTCTAAAAAGTATTAGGAAACCTTACAATTACTTTAAATGGAATTTTTAAAGTTTCGAAAATATTCAAAAGTAATTTGAAAATTTTAAAAGAATGCAAGATTTTGAAAGGTTTTAAAATGATAACTTTTTTCAAGGTTCAGGGGAAATTTAAATTGATTATTTATTTTTGAATCTAATTAAAAAAACTTAAAAAGATTGTAAAGGATAATTTCAAATAATATTTAGATGTTTTGAAAAGATACAGAAATAAATTTAATCCTAAAAAATTCAAAAAATTTAAAACAGAATAAAGAGTATTGAAAATTTTGAAGCTTTTTAGGAACTTTTTTATTTTACCAAATTTATTTTTAGGCAATATTTAAAAAGATGTACATTTCTTTTGAATAAATTTCCGAAAAATTAAGGGCTTTTTTAATTTTACAGTATTTTTACAGAGTTTAAGGAAAGATTTAAATTATTAAAAAAATATTTAGAAGGTCTAAAAAATTTCAAAAATAATTAAAAATTTCAAAATAGAATGTGGATCTTTGAAGACAATGAAATAAAATTTTGAAGTTTATAAAAGATTTTTAAGGGCAATATTCAAGGTGACAAAAATGTTTTAATATACCTGAGAATATTTACAGTGAATAATTCGAGTCGGTTTGAAAAATATTTAGGAATTTTAAAAATATTAAAGAGATAAAGTATATTTTTAAACTGTGGATGAATATTCACCAATTTTGTTGAAATGCTGCTTTTTACTTTGAGATTTTATTTCTATTTGTAGAAAAACCACATTTTTTTCTGAAACTTCAACTGCTTGGTTTAAATTTGAAATAATTTTTGGATGAATTTTAACTCTTTCTGATTTAAAATTAGATTATTTTCAGTTTCAATATCAACTAATATACTTTTAATTGAAAATTAATCTTCTTTACAAGAAAATTCAACTATTTGGTTAAAAGTTAATCTACTTTGTTAAAAATTTATCGTTTTCGTTTAAAATTAATGTATTTGGTTGAAAATGTAACTATTTTGATGAAACCTTAAATTTTTCGGGAGAAAACTGTTATTCTTGGTTTAAGATGAATTTTTTTGGTCCAGGATTCAACCAGTTTGTTAAAACTTCGTCTCTTTTTTTGTAATTCAACTTGTTTAATTTACAATTATAATATTTCTTTTTTTAAATATAATTTATTAATTCTTTTTCGATAATTCATCTTCTTTGGTTTTAAATTCAAATATGCTTGGTCAAAAATTGTACTGCTATGTTAGGTTATTTTGTTGTTAAATATTCATAATTTTAGTTGAAAATTCGTCTTTTCTGTCAGAAAATAAATCTTATGGTTTAAAACTTCATATTTTTGTTTAAAACTTAACTCTGTTATTGCGCATTCATTTTTTGGCTTAAAATGAAACTGTTTTATATAAAATCCATCTCTTTTGTAAAAGAACAATTATTTTTCGGTTTAATATACAATTTGTTAAAAATGAATCTTTTTTTGTTTGAGAATTTAAATATTTTGTTGAAGTTTTGCTTTTTTGGATGATTTGAACTGTTCTAGATTTAAAATAAAAATATTTTTGGATTGAAATATCAACAAAGACATTTTTTTATGAGAAGTTATCTTTTTTATTTGAAAATCGAACTATTGATTTAAAGATTATCTCAACAAATAAATAGCCAAAAGCCTCAAAAATAAATACTTAGTCGAAATGTTTAGTTTTTATCCGAATTTATTTTGCGCCTCACATCCAGATAATTCGAATTTTTTTCCGGATTTGGAACTGAATGTTAGGGGGTAGGGGAAGGGGGAGGTACATAGACCAGAAGCATAGCAAACATTTTTACCATGTATTTTTAAGCCACCGTAATATACAACACTGTTTGTTCCTCTAATATTTTATTTTACAAAAGGAAAATAACGATATGTGCTTTGCTGATTTATCGAAAACATTTTTCTGACAATGTTTTTAGTCTTGAGAATTTTCAAATTAAAAACGCGGATTAGAAAAAAATTGTCAAAATATTGGTTAAGAGTGTAATAATTGTCATTCATACATGGATTCTGATATAATTTTCTTTTAACACTGTCTTTCTTTTCTTTTGTAGATTTGTCTTAATTACAAGAGTATATTCCATGATAGCGTGTCCTATGCTAGTGTTTCGGAGGAGCAAGAAAATTGTTTTTTTTTTTATTTGATGAAAAATGAAAATTCACATCTTATGATAAAGCGGTACAAAATACGAAGACAATGAAAGAAACAGAACAAGTAGTTTCTCTAAGACATTTATAGAAAAATATTATGTGACAATTCCTTTCATCTCGCCTTATTTTTGCAAAAATATGTATAAGACCCTTTGAATTTTTTTGTTTTAACAGTAACAATTCGTGGTCATTAAAAACTAAGGAAAACAAAATTTAACAGTTTTGACTACTTTTAAATTAATGTTTTTTCTTTAAAGCCGGTATCAATAGAATTTCCCTCTCTTAATTAAATTGAATTTAAATATGCTCAGAAGAACCGTCCCAATTTATTCAATTTTTAATTTTTGTACAATTTTTTAATAACTATCGACAGAGGATAAGTAATATTATTAGAATTCCAAAAGCAGACAAATGAATATACAAGGTTTATAAGTATCACAATTTGAACAAAAAAATTCAACCGTTTATTAATGATTCGCATTTCGATTTAAAATATTCAAAAAATCATAAATTTAAAACAAAATCGGAAAATCGGTAAGATACGTATCGTCCTATTCGCTTTGAAAATAATGATGTATTTGAGTAGAAAATAATTCTAGTACTTGCATGGACTACATTTCCGTATATCAGATTGTAAGATTTTAAGATTCTAGACAATTTTCAAAAACATTATAGAATATAATTTTCCAGCACACAAGAGAACATTCTGAATTTATTCCAGAAAAGTTAAGAATATTTCACAATTTATATAGAATTTTAGTCCGAAGAAAATAACTGACTGTTCAATATAATTTGAAAAATTGTGGAATATTGCGAAATATTAAAATATATTTTACTAATTTTGCATTTATTATGTATAAAGCTTAATCTTGTGTTATGGAGTTCCCTGGAAGTATTTAACAATACTTAAGTTCCTAAAGTTTGTTAAATATTGCATAATATTCCACAGTATTCAATTTTAGCATTGACTTTTATACTTTGTTGCTGAACATAAACACTTAACAAAATTTAAAAATTGACTTAATGGTGGCGGTTTTTCTGGAAATATTTAGTCAATTTGTTCAAAAACCCATCAATTTTTTTCTCTTCTGTTCTATATATGTTTTAATTTTAAGAGTATATTATATACTAACTTGTCCTATGCCAGATCTTTAAAAAACATTTTTTTATAAATAAAAACCGAAAATTGATATTTCATGCTTAAGCAGCACAAAATACGAAGACAATCAAAGAAACCGAATTATTTCTCAAAAAAATGTATACAAAAATGTTTTGTGACAATTCTTCCTAGCTTTTGTTAGTATAAAAAAAATATCCAATAAATCCTTTGCAGATTTTATAAAGGTCTATAAAGTGTTTAAAAATATCGGTGCCTTTAGAAATATTGAACAGAATACCTTTATATTCCATAGCTTGCAGAATATTTGTAAAGCTGAAAAAGTTATCACATTAGGCCCTTTCAGATAAAGAAAATTTTTCTTTACTATAGCCGTCGTTTCATAAAAGTCTTCTATTTATTGGACCAAAATTGAGAACATGTGAAAGTAAAGTTTACTTAAAAATCCTAAAAAATTTTTAAGTACAAAAAAATGGGTTATACAAATTATCATGACTAGGGTGGTAAAAAAGGCTTTTCAAGCTACAGGGCAAGACACCTCTTCAAAAGTTTCCATTTCCGCGTTAAGAAAATCCGTAATTTTATTTCATAATTCGAATATTAACACGTGCCACCGGGCACTTTAAAATCCCATTCAATTAACATGGGGAAATTTGGAATTTTCAAAAAATTGAACTTATTCCAGCGTTTCATCAAAACGTACTAAATTTTTTAGGGATTTAAGAAGAGTGTCTACGAAATAAAACCATGTTAATAACGTTCATTTCCAGCCCACCTTCTTCCTCCTTGCAACGCCCAAAATATGTCCCAAAAATAAAAAAAACTCCATTTTTTCGTATTATTCTTACTTTTCAGAAATTCCCGTGGTCTTTTTCATACAAATAATTACTAATGTACAATTTTAAGATTTACCATTATATTTTAAACCATTTTTAATTGTTTAAACAAGTGTAAATTATTCGAACAATTTTAAAGTACTTTCTCTAAAAACATTATGTAATTCTTAAAATAATTATTTATTGTCTATTTTCAAAATTTCTAAAAATTGAGGCAGAGATATTAACTTTAAAAAAAATAGTATCCTATGACCGTTTTGTTGAATAATTACATACTCTTGATACATTTAGTTTAATGTGTGCTAAATTTATTTTTGTTGAAATAATCTTCATTGGCTAAAGCAGATTTTTTCGATAGCTGAAAAAATGTTATAAAATAGAACACATACAATTATGCTTCTGACTGTATAGTGTATAGAAAGAACACATTTGCCACTTTTTAACTGTTTAAACAAATATAATGTGTTTAAATCATTACTTTTCCAATAATACTTTTAAAATCGTAATTAATTGTATGTGTTCTATTTTATCTTATTTTTTATTTATCGAAAAACAATTGCTTCAGCAAACAAAAATTGTTTTAACAAATATAAATTTGTTAAACAGTAGAAGAAATGTAGCGAAATTATTTAATTATTTAAAAAAAGTAGCATAGGATACCAATTTGAAAAAGTATACATCTCTGGCTCAATTTAAAAAAATTTTGAAAATACTCAATAATTAATTGTTAAAATAACTACATAATATTTTTAGAAAATTTACTACTTCAAGCAATGACGAAATATTTTATTTCAATCAGAAAATGTGATTATTTTTTACATTTTTGAGGAATAAATAATTGTTTCAATAATTTACATTTGTTTAAACAATTAAAAATGGTTTAAACGTTCATTATAAATATTCGAATTGTCCACTTGTAATTATTTGTATAAAAAAGACGACGGGAATTTCTAAAGAGTAACAATAATACGTAAAAATGTTTTTTTTGTCATATATATTACGCTGCGGGGAGGGTGGAGGTGGGTTGGAAACGAAAGTTAATAGTGTGGCTTTATTTCGTAGACATTCGTCTTAAATAACTAAAAACTTGGCGCGTTCCGATGAAACCCTGAAACATGTGTTCAGTTTTTCGAAAATTCAGAATTTCTCCATATTAATTAAAATGGATTTTGAAGTACCAAGTGGCATGTGTTACTATTCGAATTTCAAAACAAACAAAAAATACGAATTTTCTTTTTCCGGAAAGGAAAACTCTTGGGAGAATGTCTTGCCCTCTGGAGTGAAAAATCTTGCAATGCATTTTTGGACCATCTTAATCTTGATTGTTTGTTTAATTTCAATATCAGTATCATAAATGTCGAGAGTAAAGGTAGCTTAAAAGCAGATAAAGCTCCGCACCCTATTACGACGGCCATCATCCGAGTATAACCGAATCAAGCACTGCTTAACTTCAGTGATCGAACGGGAAGTTTTTAACAGTTCCATATGTCCCACTGGAACACATTAAAATTATACAATTGAGATACTATTAGCTTCAGCTTGTTAAAAGATTTTGTTTATGAAAGAAAGATTGGATAAATTCAAGATATCGCTTAATAAAAAGTCCTTCAGGAGCAAATTTATTATTTTCTTTATTCAAAAAGGGTCATTAATCCTCATTTCTTTCCTCATTTTTTCTACTCGTTATTTAACCGAAACTTACTACTGCGAAATCAACGGGATGTCATGTAGTTGCAAGTAATGAAAGAATAATGACCGACTAACGGTTAAAAAGAGAACGATCGCCAAGACAATTTCAAAAATAAACGAGGGCGATGCAGCGTGGGAAGACTCTTGCCACGAGATGGGTAAACTTACAGTTAGCGAGCGTTTCTTCTCGTTGACCTATCCTCCCTTATTTCCTACCAAACCTCCTTAACTACCTCCCATGCTTTTCAGCAGGCAATAATAGGACTGCCGGGTAAATTTCTTCCTGTATAAATTCATGCAGTTTAATAAAATCGGATTCTGTATACTTTAATGACTTACTGATTGTTGGGCAATATATGTCTTCAATTTGCAGTGCAGTTAAATTAGAATTTGTGCGGGAATTTAAAGATTACAGCAAGTTTTTTTTTAAAGTCAAAATTTTTATGGCTCATAGCGAGAAAAAATACTTTAAGATGGAGAGCGAAATGGATCTTGAGCGTGCTGGTATCGTGGACACCCTTGGATGTAAGATGTAATTTCACATTACGTAAAATGCGATTACGCGGATATCGGTTGATGCTAAAATCAATGAAAATTGACTGCAAATCAATTGTGAATAACGCTCTCATTAAAAAAAGTACATCCTTCCTCACCACTTTTAGAATTGAAAATTCCTTAAGGTAAAATCTGTAATAAATATTTATATTCCCTAAGTCGCCGTGTTAATTTAAAAGTTTAATTTTTCACCATCCCCAATTTCACAACTGAAGACTTACTTCCCTTGCCTGTTCAAAGCAGGTAGAAAGTTTTTTCAATAAAATTTGCAGAGGGATGTACTACTGAAGCTCAGAAGCACTCGAGTAAATTGAAGTAAAGACACTTTTCTTATTAACAAATAAAATAATTTTTATTAAAAAATATCATTTTGAATAACTTTTTATATTTTAGAATTATTTATTTTTTACGAAAAATTTATATAACCTGGAAAATTAAGCGTATTAGTAAACAAAAATGAACTATTAAATGGACAATTATATTTATAAATATGCATCATTTTCGTAATATGTTTGAAAAAATTTTTTAAAAACTGATTAAATGTTTTTTTAAAGAGACGAATATTCTACAAAACTGTTTAATCATTTTAGCCGGAAATATAAATTTTCAACAAAAAAATTCGCTTTTAAGTGCACAACATTTTAGTACATGATTTTTACTTTAAATCTGTATTTTGCATTGAAAAGCATTCTTCGCGTCAAATGGTAATTTGTTTGCAATTTTTTTCCCTTTCATGACTGAAAAATCTTTTACGGTTGAAAACTTAACTGATTGGTTCAAATTTCGACTTTTTAATTAAAAAATGTATATCTTTTCGTAGAAACTTCATCATTTTTGTTAAAAATTCAAAAGTTAAGTTACAAATTATTCTTTTTGCCCAAGAATTCAATTATTTTGTCGATTATTCGCCTTTTTTAAATAAATTTAACCATTTTTTATTTAAAGGTAAGAGATTTTTAAATTAATATATCTTTTTTCGAAGATTCCTCATTTAAGTTAAAAGGTCATCTCTTTATTTGAAAATCTAACTATTTTTTGGAAAAACCTTTTTTCGGCAGAAAATTAAAGTTCTTGCTTAAAGATTCATCTATTTAGTTGAGGCTTGAACTGTTTTGTTGAAAATTAATTATTTTTTGTGAATTGAATTATTTTTTGTATTTAAGTTAAAATTTTTTTTATTTCAAAATTAACTATTACATTTTTATTCAATAATTACTTTTTTCGTTGAGAATTCAATTACTTGGTTTTAATTTTGACTCCTTTCTTAAAAAGTAATATTCAATCAATATTTTCTGAATGTTGATTATCAATTTTATAAGTTGTAAAAAAATGTATCTAGCTCCGCTGGGATCCAAACTCAGTTATTTTATCAAAAATTCGCCTTTTTGATCAAAAATTGACCTCGTAAAAATAATTCTCTTCACGATTCAAATTTTCTAGTTAAAGACTTATATGCTTTTGCATAAAATTGATGTCTTTTGAAAATCGATTAATCTATTTTAGTTAAAACTACAATGATTCCAACGGTGTTTTTTTTGGGTGAATTCAATTGTTTTTGATTTAAAATATAATCTTTTTTAGTCTAAATATAATTATGTATTAGATTTCTATTGATAATTTATCAGTTTTGCTTTAACATTAATCTATTTAGTTAAAAATTAAGTTTTTGGCTCAAATTTTGATTTGAAATATCTAAAATTCACAACAAAAAATAAACATATGTAATAGTTAGTCGAAATTTGTATGTTAAAAGTCGTACTCTTATGTTTCCTTGTGTTTATTTTGTATATATTCGCAGTTCACTGAAAGGGATAATTAGATTATCAACGGGTTTATTAGTCGACTCTTTAATTACCAACTCCTCTTAGCTGCATTATGAATTCCGATTTTCGCAAATTTAATAGTTTCACTTTCGTCTGATATTTAAACTTCGCTATAAATCCTTAGCCAACTCTCCCTTGGGTTAAATTCGGAACCAAGGAGTTCACCTAAGTTTCATGGAAACTCCAAGTACTAGCGATATTAACAAGTAATTAACGTTTCTTATATAACTTCCTAGTAGTTTAATTTGTTTCTACTGAATAAATAAAAGTTTATGAAATCTTTGATCAAATGCTGAAAATCTCATTATTACTTTACTAATAACTATATTTTGAGAAAGCTTGTAGTTCATCAGATTATACATAACATTCTTTCTTCACTTCATCATGCTTATCGGCTCATTTAAAAGGATTAAGCGATCAATACTAAATACGTTTTTTTCGAGTTGAGATAAACATTTTTTTCACGCCTTCAGAGAATCTCGAATCTATCAAATTTTGGGTTAAGATATAAAATTGTATAATGCTAATTCATTATTCGTAAACTTTCGTATTGTAACAAAACTACATTAGCCTATTTTTATTAACAATTTATTTAATTAATGTTATTTATTTAATTTATTACCCATTCATGATATTCATGGAGTCTTCTTTTGAAATATGTCTTAGATGTCAAAACTTATTAAATATTAAGCATGTACGGTTTGTATTTAGCAATATAATCAAGTTTGAAAAATTAATCTTTTATTAGGGTTTCCAACTAATAATATTTTATCAATTAGTATTTAAGTGTCAGTCTTTATTTTCAAGCCACAATATTTTTGTCGTTATTTAAAAATTTTGAAAAATGGACTAATTCATTTTTGGCCGCTTGCTTCTTCTTTTCCGCTTCAGATGTAACAAAAAAGAAACACTCGCGCTACGCGCGCGATTATCATTTTTTTTATGACAAGTTTTTTTTCAAAAATCGATTTCTGGTGGAAAACTCTAATATACCATATTATTGTTCAAATATTGTAAATATAATCCTGAAAATATCACAATTTTTTATAAACAATAGCAATTTTAAAATAAAAAAATAACGTAACATGAAAAATAACCTAAAATTATTTAAACCATTTTTATCGTCTTTGAAATTCTATTATTTTTTATTGTCAGTACTAATTTTTAGTTTAAACACAAAAAAATCAAAACTGAAAAAAAACAGGGAATATAATGACTGAATGCTAATCTGAAGCACAAGGATAATATGGAAAATCTTATGATTTTTTTGGATCAAAAATACCCATTTTCGAGCGAAAACTCTAAAATAATTCACAGTTGTTAAATTATTTGCAATCTTTGTTCAAATTGCAATAACTTTTGTTTGAAAACACTAGAACGCTAGCCACTTAAAATTACAAAAAAATTATGAATAATCTTTAAAATAGAATAATGTTTGGATGCAAGTTTTAATTTCTCAGAAAAATCACTAACGCAATCCATAATTGTTACAGCCTGTAAAATT
Source organism: Belonocnema kinseyi (assembly GCF_010883055.1). Classification (NCBI taxonomy): domain Eukaryota; kingdom Metazoa; phylum Arthropoda; class Insecta; order Hymenoptera; family Cynipidae; genus Belonocnema; species Belonocnema kinseyi. The sequence continues at coordinate 32,192,324 of NC_046660.1, read as the reverse complement.
TATTAAAAATAAATGTTATTTGGATCTCATAATTTTTGAATGTAAATACCAATGATTGCCGACTAAAATCACTAACATTAAGATTATAAAAAAAATTTTATTTAAAATTCTATTATTAAAATTTTGACATCTTCAAAACACTAAATTGTTGACAGTTGTAAATCTTCTTCGAAATCTAATGATTCTTGTTCAAAAATACCGACCACATTTTAAAAATTATTTATGATTAATATTAGCTTCTTTTTCTCTACATTGACTTAAGTTACAAAATAATAATTTTCGAAAATTGAACCTTTTAGATAGTCAATGAAAAACATTAAATTTTATATTTTAAAGTGCTGGAGAAATTTATTGCATTGATTATTATTATTGTTATTGTTTTTATTATTATTATTATTATTATTATTAAATTATTGAATCTATTAGTCAGAGAACCTTACATTTCTCATAAAGCTGAGGTTTTCAGATTTTTTATTTCAAACAATTTTATTCATATTTTAGGCAATCATGAACACGAATTTCTCGACAAAAACAGTCACACAGATTTTAAGATTTATTTTCAAAATATGATATTCTCACAAATAAAAAATAAAAATTCCTAAAAACTAAATCTTTAAGGCATATCATTTAGATTGTGACTAAAGATAGACTAGAGAATTTTGTTTTTAATTCTGCAACTACAAAATATGGTATCTGCTTGTAGAAGCTTATATTTTATGATCAGAGAAAAAATATATAAAATTAAATATTTTTTAATCACAAAATTTACCGGCTGTGCAAAGTTTGTAACCCTAGTATTAAACCTAATTTTTTTGTAATTATGACGTACATTAGAAATGGATTTATATGTATAAATGGGTGACCTAAATTTACAGAATTTATAAAACTATGGAAATTGAGAATTACCGAACAAAGAAGCTATGAAAAATTGTTGTGAAGGAATATTAATCATTTTAAATTGTAATGGAAATATCCGGGCAGGTATAAAAATTTTATTTAAGATACCTGGTAAATTAAAAAAAAGAATTTATTCAATAGCTTCCGAATCTTTCAAAGGCAAAACCATAGATTCTACAATTTTATCATTTCAAAAGTTTCTAAAAGCAGAGAAAATATTTTTTCTCATAAACTTCATAAAATTAAATTAAGAATTTTTTGACCTAAAAATTTATTTTTTAAAAAGCTAAAAGAATTAAGTGCATTTGCTTGTGAATATTATAAAATATTTCTTTTCAGAAAGTTTATTTCACATTATGTATTTTTTACATCATTTAAAAAACATGAACAACTTTACAAATAAACATCAATTCAAGGATAAAAGTATGTTTTCCTAATTTCTGAATTCTCTAAATCCAGTAAAAATAAATTTTTGCTTAGATCGCAAATACAGTCTGTCAAGTTAAAGCGTGGGTGGCTTTACTCGCAGTCGGTAAGGTGTATCGACATGATTTTGGTGTCAAAATATTAAGAAGAGCTCCCT
>NC_046660.1:32189206-32190744 GCF_010883055.1 Belonocnema kinseyi | reverse complement strand
GAGGGAGCTCTTCTTAATATTTTGACACCAAAATCATGTCGATACACCTTACCGACTGCGAGTAAAGCCACCCACGCTTTAACTTGACAGACTGTAAATTGTAGGTTACTTTATTTAAGGCTTCAGTTTGACCTTGAGGTACAATATCTATTTATAGAATAAAAATTATATTTGATTGAAAATATACATATTGAGTTTGCTGAAGTGTAATCATGAAAATAAGTTGAAAAGCTTTTTATTTTAAAAGTTTTGAATAATTTTGCACGTTATTTTCAGATTCTGAATTTAATTTATAGAGGAAAAAGTTTTTCCTAAACTAAAAACGTTTCTTTGGCTGTTGACAATTACTGTCAAAAGGTTTTTAACTGAAACTTTCTAGTTTTAAAAAATCTATCAAAATTGTGAACACTTCATAGCTAATATGCTAAAATAGTAAATTTCCAACATTTACAGTATTTGCGTAAATAACATATTTGACTGCTGAATAATCCTTATAGGTTGATTTAAATATTAAAATAGTAGTTTTAAGTTGGAATAGAGTTTAAGAAAATACACTAAACTCTCGCTTTCAGTCATCCCGTTTTTGGCATTCCTTGAACTACTCGCTCGCGCAGTTTCTCAGGGGAGTCGGGCGAGAGCGGTTGTGACATAATATATATAGATATATATATACCAATTGGAAAAAAGTCAGGCGACCCTCAATGTTTACGTTTTCTTTCCCCTCTGAATCAGTTCAAAGCCTTTTGAAGGCAACCCCCGACACTTGACTGAAAGCGAGAGTTTTGTGTAAATGCGTGAAATTCTTTGTTTTTTAAGATTGTAGTTAAAAAAAGTATTTAACTAACTTTGACTACTGGGACTATATGCGAAGTTGCTTGAATGGAAAACATTAAATTTTGTATTTCAAAGTGTTGAAGAGATTTGTTCCATTCATTATTATTACAATTAAATTATCATGCTCAAATTATTATTTTAAAATTTTGAAAAATTTCCTAAACATCCAAAAAAGAAAGCAAGAGTACTGATGTTTGCAATTTTTTATACGAAATAGAATGAAACCTTCAACCAATCACAACGTCGGTTTCCGGACAAAAATAGTTTTGAGATATTAATCGAAAATTGAAACATGTACTTTTTAATAATTGGACTGGATATATTAAAGCGAGCGAAATGAAATTAATAATGAATTTCAAGAAGAGAATACAGTTTTTATAGATTCGAGCATAAATGTGGAGAAATTGAATTTTGAAAATATGTATTACGTGGTAGATAAGTTTTCAAAATCGAGAAAATGGTACGTAGATGTGTGAATTTCCATCAAAGAAAATAAACCCGCGTGAAAATTGCCCCTCGGGTTCGATATCGGCATCGTACGTTCGATTTGCGAAACGAGGTTTGCACATTTGATTTGCCGCATCGTCGTGTCGATCTATGATATGCGTCTCTGTGCGAAAAAGGAAAATAAATAAAACCACGATCCAATTTTACGTGGCATGTGATTGCGTCAACGTTATGCACATTATTTTTAATATTTTAAA
>NC_046660.1:32151291-32189106 GCF_010883055.1 Belonocnema kinseyi | reverse complement strand
AAATACATTTTCACATTCAACAATAATAGCCATCGGGCAATGATTTTCATGATTAGAGTTTAAATTTCTTAATTTGTAAATAAAATTTGAATTAATTAAATCTCGGCTTTTATTTCCTATAGCGCTAAAAGTATAAAAAATTTGAAAAACTATCATGGAACACATTTTTCAATATTTGGAGTTGGAAGGTGTCAATGTTATATAATTTCTAATTAAAAGTCTTTAAGATTTAACAATGTTATTTATCAATTAAAAAATCTCAAAATTACATGACTTTCACGCTTTTGTTAGAAAGATTTCAACCCAATTAAAAAATGCATTTTTTTCTTGGTTTTGGATCTTGGCCGGAGCAGTTTTTGAAAAAATTAAGTTTTAATGTCAAAAAATTGAAATGCTCAGTTTTTTTTGGAAACGAAGTGGGATATGAAAAAAAGTTAAAAAAAAATTGTTTCTTGGAAAAATTCCCACAAAAAAGCTAGAATGTTCTCATATCTAAACGAACTGAGATTGAAAATTATGAAGTAATTTCAACAAAATCGTATTACCGATTAAAATTTCGAAAATAATGGATAATACTGAAACATTGAAAATTAAATATTTTCAGATCAGAATAATTGGAAATATGAGATAATTTAAAATCCAATGGAAATTGAACTTCTTATCACTCATGATTGCAATCACTTGAAATTAAATAATTAAACATCTAAAGTTTTTGATCTTAAATAATATTTTATTTGGAGTGATTCAAATGTGACATTTTAAAAGTTTAAAATAAATTGATTGTTTTAAAGTGAAGACTTCTGAATGTCTAAAATTTAAAATTGTTATTACTTAACACAAATTATAATTGAACATTATAATTAATTAGGCAGGATTTTCTAATATCAACAAATATATTCACCGTCTTTTTTACTGTTTAAAATTGTCAAAATTTTCAATATATGCATTTGAAATAAAATTATTCTAAAAAAAGTTCAAAATAAAAAGTAATTTTAATTGGTCAATATTAAGAATTAAAAAATTCGATTATTGAATGTAGAAGATTAAACGAACGCCAAATTCATTAAAAACTAAAATAAAGTTGTAGTCCCCATAAAAATTGTGATATTTGTTTAATTTTCAACATTTTATTTTAAATTATTATTCATTCATGAAAATTTTAAATCGAATATCATTCAATTTTAATTGATTTATTTTTTTTAACTTCAACTAAAAATCCGTATATGTAATCCCAATGTTTCAAGTGGCACAATTGTAAGCCTTAAAAATCAAAATTGTTTGAGTAAAAATACTTTAAATTAAAAATTATGCAAATCTCACATTTGATATTGTAAGATTTAGCAGCGATTTAAAAAAGCAAACCATTTTTTTATTCAAAATTGAAACCATGCAATTAGGAATATTAAAATTTAAAATGATTGAATCATGTGTAGAAATCGGCAAGTTAATCCCATTTTCGATTCTTGGGCCAGGCCATTACTTTAATCATCATTTTCAATTTATATTGGTGATAAAACGGGTATTCTTTCCTTTGAATTTCAAATTTATGATATAGATTTATGGAGTATAATAAAATAATTATATTTTAACTTTCATTTTATATGTCTATTTTGTGATAAAAGAATTATTTTGAATAGCTTTACAGTTATTATTTGATGAAAACAAAATTTACGCAATTCATTATTTTAAATAAGCTCGTGCACCGTGATCAATCGGGTTGTGGACGCGACGCTAACCGAATACTTCCGAATTAATCCGAACGTCGAGACTAACGTAGCGACAAGCGAGTGTCAATCAGAGTCATGTTTTTGATGTTTTTAATTGAAATACCTTTTCATAAACATGCAAGGCGAGGGTCGTGTATGAAAAGAACATGTTGGATAAGACTAATGAAGTTTTCTTTTTACATTTTCCACGTCAAATACTTCCGTGCTGGACATTCGATGATTAGCTTCTTTTTTAACTTGATGTCCTTGATGTAAGCTTTCTTAAAATTTCATCAAGTTTATACTGAAACAAGAGTAACATGATGTGTGATAAGTATTATCATGGATGGTTTCAGATTTGATAAATTTGTTACAAAAGAAAAATAAACCTTGCTAAAAATAAAATGACACGGAATCGATAATAAGGTACAGTCAAGTCAGGGCCTGGCCATCAAGGTTGGCCCTAAACAGATTTAGCATTTCATTCTAGGTTGACCCAGATTTTATCAAAATTCAAAGGACGAGGTTTGCCAGATTTGGACGCGGTTAGACCCTTGAGAACATTTCCACATGGGATGCCAAAACTGACTAAAGATTAAAACTAATGAATTCACGGTGAACTTGTCATGACATTTTTTTGTATTTGAATTTTAAAGTTACTTGGTTTAGGCATAAAATTATCCACATGTGCACCTGGTCTGAAGGAAATAGGCATAGTATAATTGACTTTGTTGTTGCGGATGAAAGACTAAGAGAGTTATTCGTGCAGAAATTTCCTCATCTTTGCTTGTTTGAAGTTGGGTTCTGATGGGGCCCCATCAAAATATCTAGTCTAGAAAAAACTGGTTGGGCTCCAATCTCAATATCTGATTTAGAAAAAACTGATAGGTGCCCTGGCAGGTTCTAGTGAAGAATTCCATGCTTCGTATAGGTATGGCAAAGCTATCTGTGTCTAATGGGAGACCTCGACCAGAGAACTCCTAAAATCTTCTATTGCCTAAAATATAATTTTGAGGCTTTTGAAGGTTTCAGTATACAAAAATAATGTTTTTATGAGTATTTAAACTCTTTATTCTCGAAAACTTGATTTAGAGCACTAATGAATACTTTCTTATCTTCTTCTTCTAAAATTTCAGTCGATTAAATTTATTTACATAAAAATGATTCTATTGATATTCATGTTAACAGTTTGTATATTTTACATTAAAATAACGTCATAAAATAAATATTTAATTAGAAATATAGAGTTTAAAATTTGGTGTTTTAACTTTTTTAAGCTGTAGGTTATGAGGATGGCTTTTTCATCGAGTTTCAACTTGTCGTTTTAGCGCAGTAGTTAAGACTCCCGACTGTTAGGCGATAGATTTAGATATAGATATGTAGGTTCGATACCCCCTAGCGTCATAAATTTTTTTTTGTAATATAATGTTTAAGAATAAAATATATGTATTCACTATAAACAGAACCATTAATATTTAAAGTAAAAATACTCGCAATTAATTAACATTTATTTTTTAAATACATTTTTTGTCATACCGTTAGAGTATAGCAATAGTGGGTGTTAAAATTACCCAAAATGTTTAAATGAAATTTCAATTTTTGAAAATATAAATGATATTCGGATCGTATACAGGCGAATGATAATGAACGGATAAAAGTACTGGCTGCCAGTAGCGTGACAGTATTCTGTGGAAGACCCGCAGGGGCTCTTCCCTTTGATTGAATTGTAGGCTGGCTTACCCCACTAGAATCCTACTAGAAAATCTAGTAGGGTCCGTGGCTTTAGCTTTACGTTCTAGACGGGGCCCGACTTGTTTTCCCTACTAAATCCTGACTAGAAATGGGGAAAACTATCCAGGGCCCCATTAGAGCCCTTTAGAGATTGATGTATGGGCAATCAAAGATAAAAGGGTCATGAAGTGGTTAGGGGAAATGTTAATTATTTGAACAGCATTATTTCTGTAATTAGTCCCAGAGGTGCCTAATTACTCTTATCGCCACTTAGGGCCTGTTGCCACGGTAATGCACAGTACCGAAATAGTTGATGGTTAGATGTATAACTAATTGTCTCAAAAACTATCACTGGTGGAAAAATGCTTCAAATAGAAAATTTGTATTTAAATGACATCTACAATATTCGCTGAAAATTTTGCAGAATTTTGCGTATTGGCTGAGATAAACTCAAAACTTCATGATATTTATGGGTCTTTTTACACGAAAATCGATATATCATTTATTTTCTCGGAAAGTATTACTCGCAGAAAACAATATTCGAATCAAAAAATATGTAAATATGTACGTGGGTTCACCACGTTATACTCGAAAGGCAAGTTGTAAAATATTTTAAAAATTCGTTTTGTTCATGTTTTTACATCTGGAAAAGAAAGGTAGCACCCGTCAATAATGAATGTAAACTGATAGACTCGTATTCGCATCCATTTCGACAGATTTCATTCGTTCGTAAAGTAACAATAGGCAGAATATGGCAGTGTGCTTTCGAAGTGGATAAATGTATTTTTCTTTTTAGTTTTAAAGTGAACTGTGTGATTAAATACGCGTTGAAAGCATTTTATCTATGAGAGACTTGCGTTTTGTTTTATAATAAAAAATATACTAAGTGTTCCTATGTTATAAAATAACTTTTGAAAACTTATATTAGTACACGGAGAAGTATTTAAAAATAATATATTTTTCATCCTACTAAAAACAATAAATTTCAATTTCCTCCTCTTGTACCTGGTAAGCAAATAACAAATAAATGTAGAAAAACTGATAAGGTACTTGGATATAGTTTATTATTTATAACATCCTTACACTATTTTCCTAAACTTTTCCATTAGATTTGCCTAACCTATTTATAGCAATAAATTTTCCACTAGAGCCTGATAGGGCCCTATCAGTTATTTCTAGACTAGAAATTCTCGTAAGGGCCCCATTGGAACCCAACATCTGATAGGGAAAGATGGGGAAATTTCTGCACCGAGTGTTTGTTTTCCATTCCAATTTTACGATGGAAATATCAATCTCGAGAGTTTGATAGGGATGATTGACGGGCAGTATAAATGAAACATTAAAATACCAGAATGAAAGTAGATATGGATGTTGTCATGTCAATGAATAAATAAAGGGAAATGAAATTGTAAGTGTGGAAATAAAAAACCACCCAATTTCATCTGTTTTCTTTTTCTGTATTTATTCGCAAACCTATTAAACTACAGATCGCTTTATAATATTCTGGAAGGTTTGTAAATAATTCCGAATGTTCTGAAGTAATTTCGGGCGCAGTTCCGAAAAGCTGAATTCCCCGATTTCATTTCATGTCCGTATACTTATGTGTTTTGATGCGCTGATTATGAATTTGATAGTGACAATTGGTGACTAGTCCCTCTTCATGGTGAAACCATGGAAAAACCATAAAAGTCATAGTTGCGTTTATCTAAGCCAATATGCAAAATTTCGCAAAATGTTCTTTACAAAAGTTGTAGCTCCCATTGAGGTACATATTTTTCAATCCGAATATTGTTTTCTGCGAGTAATACTTTCCGAGAAAATAAATGATATATCGATTTTCGTGTAAAAAGACCCATAAACATCATGGAGTTTTGAGTTTAACTCAGCTAATATGCAAAATTCTGCAAAATTTTCAGACGAAAGTTGTAGATCTCATTTAAATACAAATTTTATATTTGAAGCTTTTTTCCACCAGTGATAGTTTTTGAGACAATTAGTTATACATCTAACTATCAACTATTTCGGTACTGTGCATTACCGTGGCAACAGGCCCTAAGTGGCGATAAGAGTAATTAGGCACCTCTGGGACTAATTACAGAAATAATGCTGTTCAAATAATAAACATTTCCCCCTAACCACTTCCAGCTTCTCGCGGGGAGCGGAAAGGCACCCCTCTGACTGGTCACATAAATAATGTTAGTCAAATCCCTACCCCTTTTGCAGTTCCTGCGTATGGGGGGAGGGCGGGAAAAAATGTTTCAAACAAATAATGTGCATCTTAATGAGATCTACAACTTTTACTGAAAATATTTTGCGAAAATTTGTATATTGGCTGAGCTAATCGCAAGAAACCTTGATTTTTAAGGGTTTTTTTCTCATAAAAATCGATGTATCACTAATATTCGCGTAAACTATCACTGGCAGATAAAAATGTTTGAAACAAAAATTGTGCAATTTGATAGGCTATACAACTTTTTAAAAAATATTTAGCGATATTGTGCGTATTGGCTTAGATGAACGCAAAAAGCTATCATTTTTATGTTTTTTTAAATGAATATCAATTTATCACTCATTTTCGCGAAAATTATTACGCTTACAAAAAAACGTATTTTACAAAAACATTTGTATTTTTATGAGAACTAAAACTTTTTTTTGAAAAAGATTTTGCATATTGGCTTAGATAAATGCTAAAAACCATTATTTTTATGGTTTTTTCATGGTTTCATTATGAAAATCGCTTTGACCCCAATTTCAACTATCATATTCGTAATCAGCGCGTCAAAATACATAAGTATACGAAGTTTGAAGTAAATCGTAGAATTCAGCTATTTGGAATTTTATCCCTTTTTTGTAAGTAAATAATAGGTATTATTTATTTAACGCCGGATAAAAAATTTTAATCGTTTAAATAATTTTGTTAAACAAATAGCAACTTTCGTCAATCTTCAACCCGATTCGTACTGAAAAATCAGACTACTTGTACCGAAGTTTCTGTATACGTTGTCACTGCCTATTTTATAAATTATTTTATGAAAAAATTCATAACTTGATTACTTGCCAAGAAATGCATATAATTTTTTTACAAGATAGACTGCCAGTGACTAAGGAAGAAGGAGACTTTAGCAGGCGACATTTGTTATTTACATCAATAAATTTGATAAAAAATAGCAATAAAGAGTGAAGATTAAAGAACCGCTACATCCAGAATCGTGTTTCGGACAAATTAGAATCTAGTGCGAAGCACGAGATGCGTGATAAGAATGTATTCATTCAAGTCGAAGGAGCTTTAACAAAAGAGAATTCACAATTACAGAATTACAGCTGTTAATGGTTTGACCCTTAATTTTAAAATGTTTATTCTTTCTTGAAACATTATTAAGAAAAAATATTATTTTAGTTTTGTTAACAAGTTTTAAAACAAATTCACTACCTGATGCCTTTTCAACAAATAAATTGAATTTTTTCTACAAAATCGATTGCTAATGACTCAAATAATGAACAAACTGATCAGGAGACTCTGTCAGGTGACATTATTAGTTATTTAATAAGTAAATTTGATTTAAAAAATACACATTTGTAACCATTGTATTTCGATTTTTCAACGGAATTAACTTTAAATACTTGGAAATATAATTTTTTTCATACCAAATTTTTAATAAGCAATTGCAATATTTCATCGTTTTTCAAGAGCGAGCAACCTTTTATTATACAATTCAAATTTGATTGTCTATGGTGGTTTTAGATACAGTAATCGTGATTTTCAATGTAGCGGTCTTTCAATCATTACTCTTTCGTTTTCATTTTGTATAAACTTTATTCAAATAAATGACAAATTTTATCGTCTGACGTCTCCTATTAATTGAGGTTGTGAATTTGTTACAAAATTGCTTACACAAAAAGCAAACATTGTTCGTTAAGAAAGTATCATAAGTATAGGATTTTGCCACTTAATATAAAATTAATTCGGTAAATTCGTGTTCCGTCTTAAAAAATACTTCGGAAATGGTATGCCACATTCCGTGAGGACATAGGTCATTTTCCTATATAAGTTTAATAATACTAATTATCATTAAGATTATCAGATTATAATCGTTCGGTATTTTCTATTGGAGCTTAACCAGGTTCCGGAAGTACTAAGTTTAATCTGATTTGGTTCAAAAAACAGAACATTATTACATTATAATCATTCGGTATTCTTCATTGAAGCTTTAACTTGATTGCGGAAATACCATGCGTATAATCTGATTTGATTTAAAAAGCCACAATTTCATTCAAAAATATTTTTGTAAAAATTCATAATAAAATGCCTAAAGTATAAACATAAACAGACCTCTCGAAATAGAAATATTCTTATGAAAGAAAAAACAATATTTCATTAAGTAACAAAAACTTGAGCACTTTGCTAACGTATCATCCTTCACCTTTCATTATTCTTTCTCCCTACATTTGTCGAATTCCATAAAGGACATAGTGCAGCTTGTCCTGCTTCGAATTCAACCTGTGTGCGTTATTTTTCGTATATATGTTACAACCACTAGTAATTCGTATGAAAAATTAATGTTATTGGACTTGGAAATTCATCTCTCCCATTTGGAGTAAGAAGTGGTAGCTATACCAAGTACCTGACAGAGCAAAGCGTGGAAGAAGCTTTGACGCTCTGTGGGGTGCAAGAGGAGGAGGGGGGGGGGGGGGGGAGACGAAAAACGGAAGTGAAAGGATACGTGAGAAGAGGAGCGGAAAGGGGTGGAAAATGGGTGGAAGAGGAATGAGAGGGGAGGCGGAAGAGGGCTCTGGGACGGGGGGAGGAGGGGCAAAGGACTAAGTCGCAAGAGAGGCAGGAAACATCCGTCTAAGCGCAACTCCGCCCAATTCTCCTTTTCGCTGCGTGCTCGGCAATCCCTTCACCGTCGACCCTTAGCCACTAATGGTTTACAAACAAACGGTGACGTATGAATCTATGCGCGAATCAGTCTTGACGAACCAGTTACATACACAAAGAAATAGAGATTATTAATTTACGGAGGGACCATACTTATTATTGTCCCTCGAGATGCGTCTGTTTCGAGCAGAACAAATGCTGAGTAAATACAAGAAATGAGGGTTCTGAAGGACCTGAATCGTCAGTAATGATGCTGTAAATTGCGCCAAATGAAATTCCAATCAGAGGGCTGGCTGTCTTCCGTTTCCATAGTAAATCTGATTTATATTAGATAGGGTGGAGGGAAAAGCAAATTTGGCAATTTTTAAATTGTCTGGAGATGACTATCATTTTACATTAAATCCGGGAGTATAGAAGCATTCTATATTATTCTGATGATCAACTTCAGATCAAAATGATTTACTTTTGCGAATCAAGAATAAATTTTTACACAATTTTGTTCACGTTGGTCGAGTGGTGGTTGTTATACTTTTATTGAAAGTCTTAGGTTAGCCATAACTAACATAATTAATTTTTAACTAGGAAAAAATCAATTTTCAACCAAATAGTTGACTTTACAAGCAAACAAGATAAAGTTTAAACAAAAAGTAGAAAAGTTAGTTTTTCAGTTAAAAATAATTATTTTCAACAAAAAAATTCATTCTTAATAAAATGCATGAATTTTCAAGTAAACTGGTGAATATTAAACTGAAATAATTGCACTTGGAATTAAAAAAATTAATTTTACAGAAAATAGTTTAATTTTGAACCAAGGAGATGAATTTTCAAACAAAATAGACAACTTTTCAACAGAGAAAATTTTTGCAGTCATGAAAGAAATAAAATTTCATTCAAATTGTTTATTTTTTAAATTAAAAAGTCAAATTCTTAACATAAAATTTAAATCTTACACCCGCTAATAGAAATTTGTTGCCAAATAGTTGTATTTTCAATCGAAAAAGACCAATATTCAATAAAGCAGATGGATATTCAACCAAAAAGAATAATAATAATAATAAAAACTCTAACAAAGTGATTAAATTTTTAAACAAATAATAGAATGTTTAACCAAATACTTCAATATTTAACAAGAAAATATGAATCCTCAACCAAATATATAACAGAGATTTCGACCAAAAGAATAAAAGTTAGCAAAACAGTCCAACTTACGACACAGTTTTGAAGTTTTTAACGAAAAATATGATTTCTAAATGAAAAATGTCATAATTAGTATCTGAACCTACAACCATTTTAATTTTAAATCAAATACAGTTAAAATTAACCTAAAAAGTCGAATTTTCCAGAAAATGGTAAATTTTTAATCAAGTTACCAGAAGAGACGAATTTCTAAACCAGAAAGATGATTTTTCAATTAAAAAGGTGATTTTGGAACCAGTAAAGACTTTGCAGTAAAGACAGAACAAAATATCCAAATTGTGGAATTTGTATGTCCAAAAGCAAATTTTCTACAAAACACATAAATTTTTAACCTGCAAATATGGATTTTCCAACAAAATATTTGAATTTTTAACAAAAAACTTGCATTTCTAATAAAAAAAGTTAAATTCTCTACAAAAAATATGATAGAATTGTCGACCAAAAATAATTGATTTGTAAAAAAGGTTGGATTTTCAACAAAAAACAAGAATTTGAAACTGAAATGACAAACTTTTAATTAGAATAGTTCAATTTGCAGCTAAAAAGTAGTTTTTGACAAAAAATTAATATTGTCTTTGGTACTAAATTGTTTTTTTCTTTTTAAAAGCATTTTTCTAAATTTACCTAGTTCCTACTTCTACTTCTAAAAGATTAAAATTGGAATACAAATTAATATTGGGATAAAAATCTATATGGTTGAATCTAAAAGAAACGTTTGCTTCTTAAAAGGTTGCGTGTATTTTAAAGAGCTATACTGGGACATATACATGGTTCAGTAAGTTTACATGTTCAGGCTCTTCATTAGCCTTTATATTTATTTTGTGAAAAATATAAGTACAACTATATCCCATTTTCAGTTTATAAACTATATCCCAGTTTCATAAAAAAATTAACTAAAATTACAGATCAGTAAAGTAATAAGGTTCAGAATAAATTTGAGAAAGAAATTTAAAAAAGAATAGAAAAAAAGTGATACTTTTAAATTATTAAATTTTGATATTAGTGCACATAATAGTGAATTATAATATTTATAGTATAGTATATACAAGTTATCATAAATCGAAAAAACTAAAATTTATCCTGCACTTATGTTTCAATATTATGCACTGAATGAATGAAATTAAAAAAAAGTTTGATTGAATACCCTAGGCCGTATTCGACAGTGTTAATTCTCTGAAAATCATATTTTCTAAAAGATGAGTGACATTTCCAATAAAAAATTTGTCAAAGTGTAATTTTGTATTTCAAGATCATATAAAAATAATGCTTTTGAAGTCGAGAAATAATTTTATTTGAATTCAATATTTTTAATTGCAGAACTTTATTATCACATTTAAAGAATCATCAATTCTATTATTAAATTTCATTATTATACAAATGATTTATATCATAAGCAATGGGCTATATAATACACTAATAATCCACAAAAATTCTTTTTTTTTACATAAGAGTCATTTTTTATGCCTAGCGTATTCAACACTTTTGTTGAATAATTTTTTTTTTTAAATCAAAGTCTATTGAATCCTATTGACTGTAAATCTAGAAAACTCGGATAAATTAGTAAAAAATTGTAATACATTTTCAGAGTTTAAAAAAAGCTAGAGGTACCAATAAATGTAAAGGTTGTAGATCGCAGTGGAGCAAACCGAATATGGTCGGGCAGACGGGCAGAAAATACAACCAATGTTCATTTTCTATCAGTGTTTTTTTTCAGTGTGTGCGCAACCACATTAAATTCTCTTTATATTCAGTGAAATTCCGTTTTTTGTTCTACAGCTATTTTATTGTAACTGACTCAGTGAGCACTGCAAAATATTTGCGGATTCAATAAATTACAGAATTACGATAAATATTAAATGCAAAGCAATTACTTGTCGTTTTCATTAAATTTTGCATTTTGTAATAAATGCGATTATTCGAATAACCTTCATTTTATTTTGATAACTAATTGAATTTATTTTCTGTTTCAGGTGAGTTCTAGTTTCATTCATTTTAATCCACTATTTCCGTAAGTATAATCGAGTCTTCTTACTTCATAATATAACTTTATAGCCTTATAGATTTTGAAATCGGGCTGTGTTTCAGTAAACACCTTGTGTGTTGTGCATTATTCTACAATATTTTCGGAAGCGTTTCTTAGTATTTCATAGTTTTCTATCTCAATATAATATTCTCTAAAAATTGTGAAATATTCTTGAATGTATTTAATGTACTGGAAGAATATGAACCCTTGTACAAATATCTAGAATATCCTGGAATTTTCTATAACAATTTAGAATGTTATTTAAAATTCTTAATTCTAAATTTATTTGTTATCTTCTAAATATTCCTGACTTCCAAAGAACTCTAAGTTCTTAGGCTTATTTTATTGTTCTTTTTTTAAAATATTCTGAAATATGTCACGCACTAAATTATTTTTCAGTATTTTTTTTTAAATGTTGTAATATAGACAAAAACTATTTCAGTTTCACATATTAATTAACCACTAAAAACATCCACGATGCAAATACTTGGTCACGTACAACTTTAACTCTACAATTAAATAAATTTGTAAAATTAAAACTGGCAGCGATACTATAAGTTTTCCGAACTTTTAAAGTCAGAAATGCGTAAAAATATCGAAAAAATAAGTAACGAAACATAATTTTTGCTAAAAATGAAAATTCTTGAAAGAAAATTAAACTACCGAAAATTATTATTTCCTAAACCATCAGATTCCGGCAAACAGTAAACTCCTTTAATTTCAAACTCTTAAAATTTTAATTTCCCGAAACTACTAAGTTTCCTAATGTTTAAATTCCCAAAAAAATAAAGATTTAATAGTACACTTGAGAACAAATGGTACGGTAGGCCGAGATTATAACATTTTATAAAATCTAAAATATACATGCTAATAAAAAATTAAAATTAAAAAAAAGTAACTTTCGTAAGTTTTTTTAGTTTTATGTATGACATATCTTCAGTTACACTAAATAAGTAAGGTATTATTTTCTTAGACCTCAAAAAAAAATTCTTAGACGTAACATAATCAATATGTGAATTAGCAGGCTTCTTATTTTTTTGTTGACAGCTGTAAAGTGTGAGAACAAATATTGTGAAGGTCTAAAGAAATTGCTCACTTCTTCAGTACAAATTAGAGGCATATCATACATAATCATAGATTTTTTAGTTTAATGGCAAATAAACAAACATTGAAACTGCACATTTTTTCTAATTTAAAAAAAAATTAAACTCAAACGAAAGTTACATTTTGTTAATTTTTATTTTTTATTAACACTTAATACAATAGACTGTACATAAAAAATTACTATAACTTTGATGCACATTGGGCAATTTTTAGAAATTCTCTAAAATAAAAATATTTGTCCTCCTCACGGCATCTTAGATCCATTTTGTATTTTAGAAGGTTCTTAAAGTTTTTCATTTGTAATAATACGTAGCAATTTTTTAGCATTCGTAATGTCGAAACTTTAAAAAATGTTGTATCTTTGGCACACTCTAATAAATACGCCATATAAAATAAAAGATTATGATAAAAATGAAAAAATATATCGCTTTTTTGGGTTGGGATTTCAAAATTTAGCATTTACTATTCTTTGGAATTTGAACTTTCAACAATTTACTCTTCTTTTGAATGTTAAAATGCACCAATTTAATATATTGAGGACATTTGAGAAATAAACATTTTAATGGCTTTATTTATCATTTCGGAACTATAGTTTTTTCGTAAAATCATTGTTACGTGCAACGTAATATAACATGAAGTCAATCCATTTGGCCAAATAAAATGAAAAAATTACATTAATTGTTTAAATTGTATAAATAAAGTTGTACTTGGCTAAGTTTGTGTACCACTGCTATTTTGGGAGGATTGAAAAAAGTATAAATTACTTTTTCACCGTTTTTTCTATGGAAAAGAGGCAAATGTTATTTAGCGCCCTTCCATCAATATCATCACTAACTTCATTGCAGATATTGAATTCGAAATAAATTTCTTTTCTAAGAATATATAATTTTATAGTTTATAATACAGTCGTTTATAATACGATATAGTCTTTTATAATACTTGTATTAATATAATATTTATTTAAATTAAATGCTTATTAGAGTTTACTATCCATCATCGTAAATATTCGGCGATACTCAACAACAGATATGCACTATAGGTAATTGTTGTCTGTATCAAAAATGAAAGAAATTAATTGTATTCAAATTAAATAATTTTTTTACTTTCTTCTTGTGATCTTCATGTAAATAAACAGAAACTATTTCAATTGTACACTCTCATTACTGAAATCGCGACACGCAAATAAAGATAAGAAAGACATAAACTGTTCACTTTACTTTAAAATAATAATTTCCCTCAAAACCTTATTATACTCTAATAGCACATTCCATTAGTAACAGATCGTAATAGCCATGTTTTGGTACATGATCTTCCTAAAGTTTCAGAAACGAGACAACGTCAAACGTATTTATCTCTGGAACCATTTAACACAAAGTCACTTGATTATCTATCAACAATTCGCCTTTATATTTTTTAATTGCATGCCTCACACATTTGACGATGATTAATTAAATTTCTCTATTTTTTTCTTAATAATATTTTCTCATGATTTTAGAAACTTTTACTTCGTGTAGAAAGTTTTATGATAGTTAAAATTGAGGTTTTATTAGGCGTAAAACTGTTGTGAACAATAAACTTAATCGATTTTGAAAATTTGAATATGCACACAACTTTGTAAGTATTTTTTGCGAGAAAATTCGAGGAGTAGTGAAAATGCTCGTGGTGATATTCTGGATAGTGGTACAGGTACACGATAACCGTATCCAGGGTACAAGAGTATGGCCGTAGAGAGGGTAGTGAATTGCAAGTTGCGCCCTCAGGAGCTCTCTCGGTGGCAAGACCGGGGTTGAGAAACGGCTCACTTCCGCTACTGCCGGAAATGGAACGCCATTCCATTCTTAGGAGAGTACAGAGACTATCGCGGCACTCAAACTCACAAGAAGTCTAAAATAAGGCTTCCTCATTACTCTATTAAAGAGTAATGGCACTTTCTGTCGATACCGGAACTTCAATACACCTCTCGTTTCTTGTAAAACCTTTTCAAGAACAAATTGATATTATCAAAGATAGTTTTCGTCGGTTCTTATTTTAAAATGTGAACAATTAAATGCAAAGAAACAACTTAGTGCAAAAATTATCTAAAAATTGGAAAACTGCAATAAATATTTTCAGATATATAATTATGAACATATTTAACGGTTAGATGACGGTTAGATGTGCCAGCATTGTTTGTAGTGCTCTCTTATATATTCGGTCCTATTGGGTGTTTTCTAGCGTTTGAGTGTGAGTCTTAATTGAACAATAAAGTTTACATCGAGTACTTCCTTGTACCACAATAAATTTATACCGCGAGTTAACAACATTTGCGTGAGACGCAGATCAATTCTTCTAACTTAAAACACTTTTTGGAGCACTTTTCCACTATGGGATCTAGCGGAGACTCTCTCTCAATATCTGAGAAAATTTGTCGGGGTTGGAAAGGAAAAGTCGTTGACGATGTGCAATGTCCCGGGTGTAATTTCCTTTATCATCCTGGTTGTGCGGATCGTGCAGGCACCCTTGAAAATGGATCCTTTGCAAAATGCTGTAAACCTGGATGTCGTACACCATCTGAGGCCCCTTCAAATTCGTCTCCATTATTTGCCTATGATATTGAGCGTATTATCACTAATGCGATAGCGACAATTGGACCTCAAATAGGTTCTGTATCGAAAAAGGTCGACTGTCTGGGATCAAAGATTGACAACATATAAACTAAAATAGATGGAGCACTTGAGAGAATTACTTCAACAAAGGAAGGAGTTGAAGGGTTATGTGACAGAATGACAACAGCTAAAGGTATTTTAAATAAATTACAAACCGAATTTCCTTCCCCATATTCACATGATGATAGATCCCTCGCTCGTAAATGCATAGCCGAAACTGAAGAAAGGAACTCTAGGAAAAACAACCTGATATTGTTTGGATTAGTAGAACAAGTATCCCCCTGCCAGATATGAATCATGCATCTGGTTTAAACAATTTACTCACTGAGCTCCTTCCTGATTTTTGGGTTTTTAATCCACGAGAATTTAGAATTAATCTTTATTTACAGACCAAAATGACTCCTCAACCAGTAAAACTTGTTTTCGAAACGGAAGGAGCAGCTAAAATCTACATCCGCAAATTCCTTGCGGCCAAAAATGTCCCCGAAACCGGTAGAAATCAGTAGCACATTTGGATTGCACCAGACAGGGGAAAATTACAAATTCAGGAAATCGACGATGTGAAGAAGGAGTTGATATCTCAACGAGAGCAGAGAGAACTGAACTTAACAATGATATTTCGACAAGGATCTCAAATAATTGTGTATTCAAGGAAAAATGCAACCTCAACGAACCAAGCTGTCCAGCAACACTCAACGCAAGCGTAGGTCTTTCCACATGTAATCTTTGGGGGTCTCAGTCTAGAAATCAGCTGTTTTCGATTTATTATCAGAATGGCAGAAGTGTATGCACTAAATTGCACCTATTGCGACAGTCAGTTCGGTCATGTTCATATGATATATTAATTTTCACTGAAACTTGGCTAAAGAAAACAATCAATTCTAGTGAGCTTGGTATGAGTGACTTTGATATTTTTCGAGATGATCGAAGTGTGGATACTAGCGACAATTTACGCGGTGGTTGAGTGCTGATTACAGCCAAATATGGCTTACGTGGTATGAAACTTTTTACAAATAAGAACTCGGTCGAACATGCTTTTGTTAAATTTTGAGTAGGCTCCTGCCATATTATCGTGGGAGTTTTTTTATATCCCGCCAAATTCTAGCTTAAAAAATATACTGACATGTAAGAAATGATCGACGAAGTGGCCTGCTCTTTCCCCGAAACGAAAATATATATTTTTGGATATTATACTTTACCATATGCTAAGTGGATTAATGACATTGTGAAGGGGTCTACTTGTGTACCGTGTGAAGGGTCACTGCGAATTCATAGTGACATAGGTAACATAATTTCTTATTCACTTGATTACTTAAATTTGTTCAAGTTAATAGTAATAGAAATGAATACTGATCATTGTTAGATCCAATTTTGACAAATTCCAGTGAAATAATAGTAACCATAGCAGTTGACCACTTACTACCGGTAGATAAATACCTTCACCTCTCACATGCAATTTAAGTCTGGTTGATAAACTTTATACGCATTTATTCTTATAATTTGAATATTATGTCTCTTTGCAGATTATCAAAGCGTCCACTTACCCTCCATGGCTAATTGCGTACTAAAAAATTTAATCCAATCTAAAAAAGCTGCGCATATTAATTATAAACAAACTAGAACTAGTCATAAGTCGAATTTGTAATGAGGCAAACTTATATGGATCAGACCTTGATTTTATTTGACCCATCAGTAACGCACTTCAGAACAGAGCTTTACAGAACTATTAACAACCTGGCATAAGTTTTTCTTATATGTTTTAGCATTAGTCTTAGACTTAAGATACACATGAAATTGATAACTTGTAAATTGATCACTGTACAAAGGGCTTGCCCGTTTATTTTGAATAAATAAATAAATAAATAAATATTTTTTTAATTGCGTATTGAGTAGTTTTTAAGCACTAAACCTTATAACTTCATTGTATTTCTGATATCTTGATCTGAAATTCTTGCCGAAGTAATTTTAAATAATTGCAATATAATGAATTTGAAAGTAATCCGGGATGATTGCAAAATTCCAAAAAATAAAATTTTCGACACTGAAATTTCCGAAAAAGAAAATATACGAAATAGAAAATTCCTCAAATTATAAAATTGGCAATAATTTAAAATTCCAGGTTTGGAAAATTTCCGGTAATTAAAAATCCCAACAATTTATAATATTACCCAATTTGTAAATTTCCGATAGTAGATAATTCCTGAAGTACAAATTCCGAAATTATAAAGTAACCAACAAAGAAAAATTTGGAAACTATACAATGTTAAAATATTAAAAATTTAAAAATAGTTTTAATGATAAATCAATAATAAAACGAAAAAACATTGCAATAAGTGGGAGTATATTATTTACTGTTTACATTATATATTTTTTTTTAATGTAGAATTTTTTTTTCGAGAATATTCATGATTGGAAATTTCCCGATTCGAAAATATTGCGCAATATACACAGTCAAGAATTTTATTAATCGGGAATTTTTCAATTTGGGAATTTCAAGTTGTCGGTCATTTTTTTCTCCCATTAATTATAAGTATATTTAAGCGGATTCAGGAAACCCTATGCTAATGCAGTAAAGTCAAGTGAATTACAAAGAATGATAATTTATTCCGTGTAATGCATTTAAACTCATAATGATTTAAGTGATTTAAATTGGATGCAATTCGAGAAGACAGAATAAAAACAAAAATTAATTGTAAGTCTTATGTAGTAATTGAACAAATTTAAGTCTTCAATTTTGTTGTTGCATTTTTTAGACATTGTTCTTCTAATTCATAATTTTTTCATGATTTTGGGTGTGCCTAAGAAACGTATTAGCTACGAAAAGAATCTTGCAAAATTTATTTTGCGTCAAACAGGATACTGAGATTGGAAATTCTTTACGTACAATGCACTTTATTGCGAAATCCCTTTCTTGACACTTGGATATTGTAAAGACGCAATACGCAAAGAATCAATTGAAATTAATTTCTCAATATTTAAGGATATGCTGTAGCTTCAAAAAAAAATTGATTAAAATGTAATTTGAAATTTTATATTATACTTTGTCAGGCTTTTAATCAAATGAAATGTAAAAAAAACTTTTAAATATAATACTGTCTTCAAGTTATTAACAAAGTGAAAATAGATTTCACTTCTAATTCCACGAAGGCATATTCCACTGATTATTTTTGTTTTAATCATGTAAATTTTTTATTCTTTTTTTACATATGAAATAAGAATATAATTCCATACAAAAGTACATTTTTAAGTTTAAAAAGGAAATTGTTAAGTTTTATAAAATTATACATTATATAAGAAATATTGAAAGTATTTCTAAATTTTGAAAAGTGTTTAGATCTTTAACAGGTTTTACCTATTTTTAAAATAAACCTGTGTTTGGAAATTATATTGTATTTTCTTAATTGCTTTAATTTTACGGACAGATGATTAAACTGAAAACCGTGTTTTTCTCCGTTTTCGTCAAATGTCCACGTTTTGAGACCCTCTGATTCCGAAAAACCGGTTTTTACAAATGTTTGAAAAAATAAATATATTAGACTGATCTTTGATACACTCTTTTAGTGTCAAAAACTGAAGGTCAAGTTCATTATTCAGCTATTTTTAATATAAATACAAAAAAGTTAGCGCATTTTTAACATTTTTGAGTTCACTATGGAAAAAATTCAAGAGAGGAAAAACTTTACTTTTTCTAGGCTGTACAAAATTATCATAAGAACTTCTAGAATTTCATTGAAAAATTGGAAATTCAAATTTCGACGGCACAAAAAATAAAGAAAAATGAAAAAATTTCATTTTTCGGTCAAACTATGCAAGATAGGATAAAAGATAAATGCAGAATAATTGTGAACCCGAAAAAGATCTACAAATTTGTTATTATTTAGTTTTTGATAGGATGGGTAGTTTTTGCTTTATCCGTAAAGAACAGCATTAAGAATAGGAAAATTGAATTTTTAGACAACCGTCACAAGCTACGAAAAAAACTGAGAGGCAAAATTAGTTCACCCAAAAAGATCTGCAAATTTATTATTATTTATTTTTTGATAGAATGCGTAGCTTGTGGTTTAGTCGTGAAAAATAATATTGCCAATAAAAAAATCAAATCTTTGAAAAAATGATGAAAGGTGCGAAACACATAAATCCCAATAAATTGTTCCTTCAAAAAAGATTCACAAATTTGTAATAAACTTTTGTTACAAGAATGCATTCAAAATTTAAAAAATAACTTTTTGGAAAAACGACACCAGCTATTATATAACAGAAATTGGTTTAAATCGTGAAAAATAATATTGAAAGTAAACAAATAAATTTATGGAAAAACAACACAAGTTCCTTTAAAAAGTTTAATAGCAAAATTCTTTTTTTATATGATGCGCACTTTTTTTAATTTTAAAAATAAGATAATAAAAAAACGTATGTTTCAATACCAATACATATGACAAACTGTAGTAATATAAATTTATTAAAATGATACGTTTTTAATGGTAGATGAGAATAAAGATTCAGTGAAAAATAAGAAGTAAATATTAAATTAATCATCAAAAATCAAATTTTTACATTATTTTGCAATATTGAAATAAGCAGTACCAGTTCGAGGTGCAGAAATAAATATAATATACATTTGATATAATAGTGTTGCACATAGTGTAAAAAGTTCACATTTAAGACAAAATAGAGTGTGAAGCACGAGATACGTGATGAGAATGTCTTCGTTAAAGATGAAGGAGCTTTAACAAAAGAGAATTCACAATCACCAAGTTACATTTGTCAAGGTTTTGACCCGTAATTTAAAAAGTTTTGTGTACAAATGTGGAGGAAGTACAAAGACCAAACATGCAGCGCGAGAACCAATAGTTTTTTTAATGTATTACTTTGCGCTGAATTCAAATCCGTTGCCCGTTTCCCGCGATCAGGTCAGATTTTTGAAATTTTGTATTTTGCCGGCATTGCTATTCCAGGATCTGATGAAGCTGGTTCCCAAAATTTTATACGAAAAAATCAAATAGGAAGCTTTTGACAGACCACATATTAGAAAATTGATAAACGACGAACACTCTTCCAAATGTTTATCGGCCATAGAAGCCGTTCTATAGGCTTCATTCAAGAAATACTTTCGAAAGTTCTTCGATAAAAGAAAAAGTAACGATTACAGGCGAATTGTCACGGGTGATCTGAGAAATTACCGTAAAATGGGCATTCGAATGTCGTTAGAAATCCATTTTCTATTTCTTATCCAGATTTCTTCCCTGAAAACTTGGGTGTTATAAGCGGCAAGCAAGGAGAGCTGGTACACCAAGATTTACAGAGATTTGCGAAAAACTACCAAGGTTTTTAAGATGAGGGAATGCACAGCGGTTATTTTTGGTCTCTAGTAGGGCCACAATCTATACAAATGTATCTGTTTTTCTGAACTTTATTTTTTAATTCTAGTATTTATTGAAAAAATTACACCTTACGTTCAAAAGTTGCTAAAAATGACTGAATTACTTAACTCATAAACATGACCTGAAAGCGAATAACGGACGCTGGATTCATAATCAGCGTAGAAAATTACCTTAAAAACACCTTTTGGCCCCTCTGGTTCAAACCCGTGTAAACCACTGAATTGAATTATTAATGTTTCAAATAGATCAAAACTATCTTTTTCTTAGCTGTTATACAAAAATTTATGACGTTTAGCATTAAGATTAACTAATAATGACAAGAAAGAAGTGATTCATAAAAACAGGTCTATACTCATTCATATTAATAAGACAATATCTTCAATTATTTAAAAGAATGCAATCATCCCAATTAACTGAATTAATGCGATGGTTTCAATGTAAAAATAAAAATGGTCACACAATTTCTTATTTTTTACCACTAGTTAGAACCAAAAGTCAACCTGTTTACAGTCAAGGACAAGATTATTACACTCTTAAAAATAGGACGCTCTTGAATACAGTGCATCCCAGAAATATTTTCTACAAAAAAAAAATTCCGACGTCAGATAATTGTAGTTGTCAGTAATTTGTAACATTTTAATCCAACTTTAGACAAAAAATATCGACGGGATTGATAGTGAAATGATTTTTTTTTAATGAACCTACCTAGATTTCTTGGTCATTCGAGTACCTACTGATGTATTATATTTAACTGAGAAAACCTTTAATGCAGTATGAAAAAAAAATATATTGGTTATTTGGCGATATTTTTTCCAGATTCTTAACTTGCTCTTGATTTCACCTTCTCCATACGTGAACAAACATCTTAAAATATAAGGCAATTTGACAAAAACGGCTAATGGAAATTTAATAAATTTGATGAAATGTTGAATCCTGCCCTAAAAACTCTGTTGGCTTGTTAAAAAGTATTTGATCAAATTGAAATGTTTTTCACATGTTTTAAGAATCAAGATTTTCGAGCAAACATTCAATATTGTAATAAGGAACGAAAGAGGGATTTGAGCATTATCAGGCAATATGGAAAAAATTATTGTCTCGACGTGCATCATTGTCAGTACAAATTCACAAAAACAAAAAATTAAGCGAAAAACGGCTAGGGTTTGTGAGAAAGTCGACTTTAATTATGTCCAGAAAAACCGCCGCCATGTTATTAATTTTCTAGTGAATTTCGAAAGAGAACAATGAACTTAATCAGAGTAATAAAGTTAACTCAAAACATCTCCGCTAGGTCAACAGTTATAAAGGTTTAAAGAAAAAGCTTACATTTTTTTAGAAAACAGCCATAAAACTTCAGTCTACTAGCTTCGCCAGAAGGATTTTCTCTCAAACCGGTAAAATACATGTTCTCTTGTTATTTTCTCGGTCAAAAATAGATGGCTAGGGTCCTTCATTTGCAAGCATTTTAGGCTAAAAAAAATAAAAAACAATAAAATCGCAGTTGATCCTCTTCCACGAAATTTTAATAACTCTTAGAAATAAATGGGTTCAAGTTTTTCTTTTAATATTCGTGACAGTTTTTCGAGAATACTATTCATCCAAACTAGATTATGGTGTTAAAGACTCAGATGTAGAAAAATATTCAGATTTTCCCATGAAAACGAGAAGTCTACACTCTGAAGGTTTTAGCACTAGTGAGAAAGGAAAGTTCACAAGCGTTCATTAAGGTAGTCCAAAAAACGATTCTCGAGCTACAGGGCAACAGATCCCCCCAAAATTGTCTACTTCCAAAAAATAAAATCTTTCATTTTTTGTTTTTCGAAATACGAATATTAACATGTGCCACCGGGCACTTCACAACTCCACAAATTATCCAAAAATAAAAGAACTACATTTTGACGTACTATTGTTACTTTTTAATAATTTTCGTCGTCTTTTCATACAAATATTCACTAATGGAAAATTTGGATATTTATCATGACTTTTTAAACAATTTTTGATTGTTTAAACAACTGCAAATTATTTAAACAATTATTAATTCCCAAAAAATATTTTAAAATCGTACGTAATTGTTTAAAGTAATAAATTTGTCTGAAAATATGATGTAATTATTTAAATAATTATTTACTGACTATTTTCGAAATTTCTAAAAATTGAGCTAGGGATATCAACTTTATTTTTTAAATTAGTATCATATGATACATTGTGTTGAATAATTACATAATTTTTAACATTTCTTTTAATGTTTAATAAATTTCCATCTGTTTAAACAGTCTAAATTTGCGCAAGTAGTTTTTTATAGCTAAAAAAATTTAATAAAATAGAACAAATAACCTTATTTTTCTGAACGTATAGTGTATATAAAGAATAAATTTAGCACTTTTTAATTTTTTAAATAAATATAATTTGTTTGAATTATTACTTTTCCAAAAACGTTCTTAAAATCGTAATTAATTCTATGTCTTCTATTTTATTTCATTGTTTTAGTTATCGAAAAATAGCTGCTTGAGTAAATAAAAATTTTTCAAACAATATAAATTTGTTCAACATTAGAAGAAATGTACTAAAATTATGTAATTATTAAAAAAAGTAGCATATGATACAAATTCAAAAAATGTGAACATCTCTAACTAAATTTTTAGAAATTTTGTAAATAAACAATAATTGATCGTTTAAATAATTACATAATGTTTTTAGAAAAATTTACTTCTCTAAACAATGACATAGTATTGCATTTCAATCAGAAAATATGATTATTTTTTGATTTTTGAGGAAGAAATAATTATTTAAATATTTCTAAATTGTTTAAACAGCTGTAAGTTGTTTAAAAAGTTATGGTAAATATTCAAGTTGCCTATTAGTAGTGATTTGTATGAAAAAGATGACGGAAATTAGTAAAAAGTAACAATAATACGTAAAAATATAGTTTTTTATTTTTGGGTCATATTTAGGGTGGTGCAGGGAGGGGGGTAATGGTTTGAAAATAAAAGTTATTAGTATGGTTCTATTTCGTAGATACTCCTCTTAAATCCCTAAAAAATTTGGCACGTTTCGACGAAACCCTGGAACATGAGTTTAATATTTCGAAAATGCAAAATTTCCCCATGTTAGTTAAATGGGACTTTGAAGAGCCTGGTGGCACGTGTTAATATTCGAATTTCGAAAAACAAAAAATTACGGATTTTCTTTCTCCTGAAATAGACACTTTTGTGGGCCTGTCTTGCTCTTTAGAGTGAAACCAAATTTTGCAATGCATTTTTGGATCACCCTAGTGTTCATAGGTTGATAATTACGTGCACAGCAACTAACTGTAATAAATTAAATGTATACAAATATTGATGTTTCACACAAATTCACTAGCCTCAACAACATCCTCTTGAAGCTTGTTTCAGACTTTAAACCTTTACTCGTTATTAAGGGTATGAAAGCCACAACATATATGTATCCCTGTCCTTATTGTTTACTAACACTCAGAAATATAAGAGATGGTTAGAATAAAGTGGTACAAGAGTATGATAATGAGCAGATTAATATTGTTAGTAGAAGTCATAAAAAAATTCTAGAAACTGGAAGTGATTTTATAACTTTACAAATTTACGGAGATTTGAGAAGAGACTATGATAGGTTTTGCACGAACAAGGATATGTTAATCACCTGTTTTGGGACAAATGAAGAACCGTATCTAGGTTTCGTTGAAATTTCATCATACCTATGATTGGTTGAAGAGCATTGTGTGTGAATGTGCGGAGAAAATGTTTCCAGTGAATATTGTGAAATCCATGAGTGCATTTGTATGATGCGATCATTTTGTATGGTATCTTGGTAGAGTGTCAGGACTCAGGAGTGGAGTAGATGACAGCTTTTCCAACGAGACGTTTCAGGAGAACGTGACAATGTCTGAACACCTTGTGGAGTATGATATACAGCTCTATAATGTTTGCATTCTTAACATAGCGGTATGAGCATATTCCGGATTTACAAGGCAGAGATGAGACTGAGAAAGGCATGAATCGTCAAGTACTTCCTTCTATACAACTCTTCCATCTTGTTATTTTCTTACTTGCCTTTTTTCACTCCTTTCAAAACTTCCCTTGGGCTATATGACAATCGTACAAACTATAGAACTCGTTCTTTTCCAGTGCCCATGGCGATTAGCCACTGAGATTAAAGAAGAAAAACCTTTATTCTTTTTCTTGTTATTTGTTTATTAAAGTAGGAAATAAACTAGGCTTGTTTGTTTCAAAATCGATAAACGGCTTGGGGAATTGCAGATCATGCAGGATTTGTTAAAAAACAAAAATTAGGTTTATGTTGTTCCATCAGGAAAAGAATGGTGTCGAAATATTTTAGAAAATCTGCTCGACCTCGGCGGGCGCATTTTTAGTGTGTAGCTTTTTGGAAAAGCTAGAATTCTCCTTGTAGATATTTTTCTTTTTTTTCCGTTGAGTTTGGCTTAAAATTGAAATTATCTATTTTTTCCTAGCATTTTCGTTATATAAAATTAAAATTATCAGCCCTATCAAGAAAAGGCTAAAGGAAAATTAGCATAGGTCTTTGAAAAAAGTGCCTTCTTTGTTCCGGCTATCCGTACTAAAATTTCGCCACGAATAGTCCCCTTTTGTAGGTCCCACCTATTTGAGTGAAATCTAAAAGTAATCTTGAAAAGCGACGAATAATTAATGAAAAACCCATCAAGAAAATGACAAAAGCGTGAAGTACATTTTTCAAATGAATTGCGTTCGAAATGTGAGGGTCTGGAAACAATTTGTTGAAAGTCTCAATATTCGTTTATTCTGAATGACGCAACATGTGTTACCCAGAAAGGTGCTAAACAAGGTTCTCCCTTTTACTTGACGAAGTTCACTTGTTTGAAATTTTATCGCTGCGCTACAGATTGTCAAGCCTGAGTGATGAAGACAGAAGATTGCAATAAAAGCGAGAGAAAAATGGGGTTAGTAAACTGCGAACTTGTTTTCTAGCAGGCTCAAGCGATACCCTACAGATATTGTCATCTAGGAAGATCTCTTAGAAAGTAATAATTATGTGTTTTCATAAGGTAGACTCAACTCCACCGTGACACTTTCATTCGCGAAGCGAACGAAATGAAATAAAATGTTTTTATCCCCGACGCACGTGAAATGTATTTCACGAAAAACTCGTTGCCTATGATGCATTGGCCTTAACTGGCAAGGCAGGAACGATGATACTAGCTGTTATTATACATAAAAAATAAAAAAAGTAATAAATTGCTTTGTATATTTTTCCTGAAATTTTATTACTAGAACAGATATTAAAAAAATTAATTTTTTTGTCGGTGCATTTTTTTCGGATAATAAATAAAGAAATTATGTTTAGGGTTAACCATTAGCAAGGTAGAGATTTAATTATTGCGATTTACATAGAAAATTGCTGAATTTTTACATTTTATATACTGAAACATTTAAAATGGTGTAATTCTAAATTAGAAAGGTAAAAAGAGGTATTTTCAACAAACGACACCTATCATATAAAAAGACGTTCATTAAAATTATCAGAATTTAACATAGAGCATGTAAGTTATTATAATTTTATCATCCTTGCGAGTTGTATTTAGGACTTCGTCCAGTACAAAATTCGTGAATATATTTTCATAAATAATTTGTTTCGCTGTCAACATTATAAAATTATGTTCTTCATTTTTTAAAGTTATTATATTAATTAAATTGAATTACATTAAAATAATTAATCACATTACAAATTTTATCGAATAACTCTTTATTCTTCCTAATTTGAAATGAATAAACGTATCGTTTACTAAACGTTGAGTATCGTTCCCTGGAAATATGGTCTTGTTATTTGACTTTGAATAACATATTTTTCAATAAACCAAAGAAGAATAATTATATTAAAAGAAACTGTTCAAAAAATAAAAAAACTCAAATTTGTTCTTGTATGAAATTATCTTCTTTATAAAACAGGAAACACATGAATCAATCTTTATCTAGAAACTTGTTTTTAAGATGTCAACTGTCGATAACAATTTTAAGGGCTACAATTGGACATTGATTTCATATTTAAAACGTCCAAAGTCAAATGATATAAACTACAAAGGCTAATAATTTGTATATTTCGAAATTACTATTTGTTATAATTACTATTTTCCTAATGACTATTTAATATAACATTTAACGTACTGAATCACCATGTTCAATTATAATGTGAATGTTGTACAATTTTCATTCCTAATAATGGACATTCCCGAAATTTTTACTAGTATTCATAGGATTTATAATCCAAAAGGTAATGTTTAAATGAAAATACAGTCAAAATATGTTCCGTTTGAGCAGGATTTATACAGAATAAAAGTACCGGGAAAGGCTTATTTAACTTTTGTTACAAAAAGGTCAAAAACTGAAATAGGAATGGAGTGCTGTAGAAGTTCCAAATACGTCTTCTTTTAGCAGGACTTTTGAACTTTGCCTAGAAAGTTTTACAAGTTTTATTTTCACAGAATACGTTTTTAGAGTCAAAATATTTCAAGCACTTATTGAAAAAATGCAAAAAAAGATAAAATGGAACTTTTCTAACGCATTAGTTATATTTCAATTAATATTTAACATGAAATATTATTAAAGAAAGTTTTAAGTTAATAATTTTATCATATTTTTCTAAAATATACGTCGAAAACATGTTATTTTAGATTTTTGAATTAATAATTTGGCGTAAGTTTCGGATAAAAAATGCATTATTCTTGAATTATTGTAAAAAATTAAATTTTTCATCTGTGCTCACCTCTACCACTTAATCTGTCCAGTCCATTTACATCAAACTTAAATAAAAAGTCTCTATTCGAATAGTTTTGATATGCATCGCAAGAAATTGTGATATCTTGAATATTATTTTTAATTTGGCGATGTTTTACAATCCATAAAAGGTCTAATACATAATTAGTCCAGATAAGGAATCTTGCTAGCCTTTTTATGTACTTGTCGGCGATTCGCTATCGAGAATCTTGATTATGAGCAATTTTATTTCAGGTCAATTAAAATTGAGGACAAATAGTGATATAGAAATATAACAAATATGTCAAATATTTATTTGGAAAAATAAAGAAAATTGAACACTCAGATAAACGAACATTATAAAAAATATTTTTTTGGTCACAGAAATTTTGAGAAAAATAAAACTTATAGAATTTGTGCAACTCGCTGAGAGAAGAAAATGAGTATGCTGATAAGAGAGTAGCTGGAGAAAGGATGAACTTGGGCTAATTAGTTTGTAAATGTGAAGAAGTTTGAAGTTTCATCGACGAAGGAAAGTTAGCCTGACCAAGATAACGCTGCTTAATGTCTGGTGGAATCTTTTCATCGACAGAAAAGGAAGGACGGCAGCAAGGGATTCGAAGAGGAAGAAGAAATCTCAGCGGAAAAAGGCTTCGAAAGATGAAAGCCGTTGAAAGCTCTAGCTAGGTTTCTCTAGGTTGCGAACTCGAAGAGCGTGAAAGAAATATAACCAATTCCAAGAAAAACTTAATCGTCCGTAGTCGAGAATTATTTTCCCCCTCGGTTTTGGCACCCCTCGCTCTTCAGAGTATTTCACTACCCTAACGACCAAAACTCATCAAGCTTAACCATCCGAGTCGAGATCTTCCTTTTTTTTGCCTTATGTCGAATAATTTTCTCTGATTATTGTCAAAACAACGAAATTCATAATCCGCGATAAAATATGCTTTAATATTTATTAAAATTTATGCTCGAATTTTAGTACTTTATTTATCATTTGATGAAAAATTAGTCTAAGTTAATGTTACGTGCTTACAGAAAATTTTCGTAACCCATTAAGGTGTATTTTAAGATTTAAGATGTAAGATAAGTATTTTTTTTAGTATTTGATGAAAAATTAGTCCAAGTAGGTGTTACGTGCTTACAGAAAGTATTTTGTAGCCCATTAAGATGTTAATTAAGTCGCAGGGCTTAATACGAATTAATGTGTCTTATTAAAAAAACACTGGAATTTGTATTAGGATTTTCGATATCAAGTCGCAACTAAGTAGGAAAAATGCTAATATAATAAAAATAATGATTTTTAGCAGTTCAATCAACATGGAGCCTACAATGTTCACCGATTAGTATAAAGATGGCAGGATAAATTGAATAGACGAAGCTCTAGCAGAATTTTTTCAGAAAGTTTTGAATAATTAATTATTCATTGACAAGTACAAAAAATAGTTTAACACAACTAATAAAATTGCTAGAATAACTATTTTAGTTAGTAAATATTAACATAATGCTCAGATTTCCTCTCCATAACATATGCCCAAATACAAATTTGAACCAAACAATTGATAAATTTATGACAAAAGAATTGTCCTAATGATTAGTGCTTGTAGGAATTATTTGTATTCAGTTGAAGAATCTAAAAGATATGCATGGACATAAATATTTTTGTTTTGAAGTAGCTTAATTGTGCTTAAAAGTATAGACCTGAAGTTTTCTTTCCACACATTAACACTCATATTTTAGGATAGAACTCTGAAGAAATAACTTTAAAAAATCTAAAATAAAAAATAAATTTTATTTCCGTTTAAGTATCCACATAAGGAAAATCATGCTCTTTGTTCAGAAGATTATGAATATTTTGCAAAAAAGGTGAATCGTATTAATTTAGTTTTACTGAATTCGGTAAGAGTTTTCGAATGATTCCTGATAAAATAAGAATAATATTTAGAATATTAAAATCTACTCGGACAACTTCCAGATCATAAAAAGTTTGGTAAAGTTAATTTCCAGATGGAAAACTTATACCTTGGTTAAAATTCGGAAATTCAGAGAAAAAAATCAATGAATGTATACCTAGAAGACATTTGAGATCATTTAATGTGAGTGCTTCTATTGAATTTTATTTTACAAGAATTATTTTTTTCATCTTAATTTTCAAATTTTAACTAAGGATTGATGATAATACCAGGTTGGTCTAGAAAAATAAAAACAAGTATTTTATCTGGAAATTTATTTTATAAAACGTTCAAATGGTCTGGAAGTCTTCGGGGTATATTTTAATTTTCAACATTCTTCGGTTTCTCCAAAACGTAAAAGAAAGTAAGACGCTCTACCATCTCACATAGTCTTTTCATCTACTTTAAACGAATATAAAGTGATACACTGCCAAATAGAGCTCAATACAATTTTTTTCAGTTTTGCTTATTAATATTTTGACGTCTACTCTAAATATTTTAAAAATAATTTCAAAATTTGATATTTCACTCGGTAACACTGTCGTCTTGTTCATGTAGTTAATACTAGTCGGAATTTAAATAAAGATTTATCATAGAAAGAAATTTAAATTGAAATTGACCTATTATCAGTTACCAATATATGCTTTCAAACATGCATTTAAAAAAAGTCTGCACTTTTAAATAAAAAAAATTCAATAATTAATATTTATTTTTATTCAATGTAGTATATTCTTTTACTTTTCAAAGGGTAATAAACAATTTAAAATGTTTTTTCAGAAACTCAAAAGTTAAAATTTTACACAAATCTGCTTTTGTTATCAGAAAACACAGTAAATGATCATCATTTTTAAATTTAAACAAAATATAAATATTATTATAAATATATGCCTAAATTTTGATTTTTTAAATTTTCGTCGACCTGTAGCCGACAATTCCTAACAGATACGTCAACAAACCTACGAAAACTTTTTAGGAAATTTTCATTTACTAATTAGTTCTAGAGGTATTTAATGCTTTAAACAAAGAACAAGACCTTTTAATAATTTAATCACATCTGGAGCCTTCACTATTCTGATTTAATATACTTTCATCAGAGGAATGTTAAAAATATTTATAAGAATTAGTTAGCAAACTTTGATTTCACAAACTATGTTTGTTGTACTAATAAATTTCGACTCTGCGGAATTTTTTGAATCGTAGATGTTTATGGTGAAATGTAAATTTAGCTCACCTGCAAATTGTTCGGCACAATTTTCATCTGTCATTTTTTTTAGAAACCACGCAATCCAGATTATAATCCGAGAAAATCACAAAAGACTCTTTTTTATTATTTGAGAAAATAAAAGTTAGGTTTTTAGGGAATATAGATGCAGGGCAGAAAATTTGTCAGAAGTAATTACATAACAGGAGCTTTCGTCTGAGTTATAAAAGATAAGATATAGACAAAGTGCACACTGCAGAAATAATCTTCCTTGAAGTTGACCTAATTAAGGAACATGGAGCACTGACGTGAAGTTCATCGTATGAAACTGTCTAAGTTTCATGCACAAGTATCGCAATTCTATTGCGAATGGAGACGAATATCTCGAACTTCAGACACGAAATCTCAAGTTCATTTCCTTCGGATCAGTCATAGAAACATACCAAGTTTTCAGAAATGAAAATAAACCAGAAATTTCGAAACTTCTCGAGCCCTCGTTATGCTGGTTAGACGAACTACATCTTGATTTGAACAATTTTCGAGTCTCGTTAGATATTCCTAATTTATTATTCAGCAAGAATTTAATTATTAAGAGAGAAGAAAAACAAAGTCATGAAGTATAATACAATTACGAGGTGTACAGAACAATCAGAGGATTTCAAACTCATGTTTGAATGAGATGAACTTAATTTTTCGGGTGCAACTTTCAAATTATAAATTTAGATTTTTTCCACAAAAGGAATTAAGATTTCTATTGTATACATATCAAGTCTGGAGATATATTTTATATTTTTTACTTTTAAATTTAAGATTTTTTACTTTTAAATTTAAGAAAAATTTATTACACCACCAATTTGAAAAACTTTTTACGATATTTTGAAGGTTTTTGTGTATTAAAGCTTCTTGCAGAAAATTTTGTACATCTTGACGTTTTCAA
The DNA here is from genome assembly GCF_010883055.1 of Belonocnema kinseyi. NCBI lineage: Eukaryota > Metazoa > Arthropoda > Insecta > Hymenoptera > Cynipidae > Belonocnema > Belonocnema kinseyi. Next base: position 32,157,592 of record NC_046660.1, on the reverse strand, counting down.
TTGAACTTTTTTTAATTCTATGATCTTATGGTTTTGAATTTCGAATGCCTTTATTTTCAATTGCATCTGTTTTCGAGTGGAAATGTCCAATTTCGTTTCCGATAAAATTGAAGTGTTGAAAAACGCCTTTCCGCATTTTCTTAATTCATTATATAGATAATCCATCAAATAAAAAGTTTGTTGTCTCCAAGTTTGTGGGTGCAGATACATTTTTTCCTGGGGAAGAAAACTGTATTTCAACAAGTTCTTTATCTTTATAGTAATCACAATTTATTGAATCAATAATTTATTTTAATTGGTGCAGCTCAATCTGCTTCATGTTTACTATTATTATAGGCATAAATTCAAAATCTAATAGTATAAATATTTTAGATACAGAAAAAAGCCATCTCTATACTTGTTAAGATAATAGAGTATAAAAATAATAATAATTATATTAATTGTAATAATAATAATAATAATAATAATAATAATAATAATAATAATAATTAGGAGCCTCGGTGGCTCAGTTGGTTAGACACTCGGACTTCACCTCAGAGGTCCGGGGTTCGATCCCTAAGCCGGTACCTCTAGAAATTTTTCAATGTACCTGTACCGAGGTTCTGGTAGTTCCGAACCCACCTTAAGCTGTAGGTCCCTCCATCGTGCACTTGACAGTATAAGCCTGTGACAATATCTTAACACAGAAATGTTTTTAAATAATAATAATAAAAATATTGATCTAAAACCACAAGTTTTTACGATTTGATTTCAAAAAATTGTTCGGTTTTTAACAGTTAAAGCATAAAATACTGCAATTTATTTAAGCTGCTGGTTGATTAAAAAGATAAACATTTTAAACAATGAGATTTTCAAAAATAAAAAAATGTCAAAACTCCCTACAATATTTTTATTAATTAAGGGCAACCCAATAGTGTATGAAAATATTACAGATCATAGACAATATATTATAGATTATATTGATTTGATTTTGACTTTACCATTTTAAAAAAATGTTTCATTTTATACTATGGGGCGTAACCGGAGATTTTATAAAAGAATATTGAATGAGTCGTTTAAGATTTTGAAACTTTAATAAATTTGTGTTTTGATGTAATTACTTTCCTGAATTCAATTTATAAAAAGTGTATTATTTGAAAGAAATGTGAAAAATGACTAGAACTTGAAGTGGTCAATTAATTGGTTATCGCCCTGGAATATGAAAAAAGTTACATTTTGAACAATAATCTAAAATTAGGTTTATAAGGTAAGGTAGGTACTTAAATGAAAATTACATCTTTTTTTAATTGTTCTTGTAATATTTCCTGAATTTCCCTCTATGTTCTATTTAAAAAATTGTAACTCTAAAAAAATGAAACTTCGAATTCGATTGAAATTTGTCTAGTCAGCACCTCATATATCATTTAAATTATTCAGTGTGGAAAGGTAGAGTGGTACATTCTATTTGGCTGATTTAGTCTCGAGGGGGTACAGTTTTCGATTGTTTAGAAGCAACCCTAAGCCAGTAATTAAAGTACATTATACCCAGCGGAAGTTTATCTTTCACATTGCACCTAGCGGCTTCCCTTGTGGCAGGAAGCAAGGGTGAACGGTAATGTTAACATTAACCTTCATCTCGATGATAACAGAAGCGGAAAGTATTCGCAGCACGAACTACCACCTGAGAAGGGTCGAGGCAGTCTCCACTAAACTCCAGTGGGAAGTTCATGAAAGACTCTTACCTTCGAATACTTGTTCGAATTTCAAATTGACATTTCACGGACCGGAAAAACTCCCCTTCGGTTCCCAAACCATATATAAATTCACAATGAAGAAAGAAGTTTACCGAAACTTTCTTCTAGATCCTTTCAACAGTTTTACATATACAAAAATCGTACAAAAGTCTCTCCAAATAAATAATAATTCTTCAAACATAAAATTAGTAAATATTTGAAAAAACAGTTTTGAATTTAATTTCGTGAAAATTATTTGCACGGTTGTGATATAGTTCTTCTGAGAATTGACGCCGTGCCACAAGTAGGAGTAAAATGAGTTGCCGGGTTGCACGGCGATCACTCAGGTGTGAACAAACACAAGTATTTGCATCCGGAGCAGAACTCTCTCAGGTTTGCCCTCACCACTGCTAGCCATAAAACCAGCACAGTCTCAGGGTTTTCGTGTACTGCTAGTTTCGGTCTGATATCCGTTGGTCCGTCCGTCGTACTTCTTTCCCGGGAGGGGAAGTAAGTGAAGGGGTATTCGAGTAGTATTAGATTGATGAAAGATTAAGGGAGGCAAACATTGGAAGTTGAACGAAGTTATGAAGGGGTTTGTTGACAGTCTTAATAAATAGACCCAAAGTAAAATTAGTCAAAAGTTACCTCTTGACATTTATGTCATATGTCACCTTTTCGATTGACCTTTTTTATTTTTATTTTCGGAAATAGATTACTCTCGAAATAACGTAGAGAGCACCAATTATAGGTTTTAAAGCATTCCGAGTTCGCATATGGTAATAAATTATTCACTCACTGCTGAATATTTCCAGTGAATTCTAGGACGCAGGATTAGGTTTGACCCCTTTTCGAATTTTTGAATATATTTGGTTATCTGCAATATTTTAGAATATTTGTATATGCTGTCAAGTATTCTGTAATTTACTGAAATATTCCTTTTTTTAAAATATTTTTGCATTTTCTTAAACATTGTAGAATATTCATCTGGTTATGGATTCTTTGGTCTTTTTTTTCTCACAAATAAAGCTTTGTAATGTTAATGATTTTTGATTCATAAGTAAATTGTTTTCGTTAGCATAATTCAAAATTAATGCAAAAACATGAATGATTCCTTGATTTAAAACAAATCGATTGACCTAGAATATTAATTCTTATTACTGAAGAGGGAGGAAATTATGGTCAATTATATTATTTTGAAAATGGATTTTTATAGTGAAACTTTTCTCATTCACCTAATTCAAAGTTGCTGCAATTATAGAAAAGATTCCTGAATTTGGGACAAATCGAATGCGCTATGAACAGGTAGACCGAAAACCTACATTTTTGAAATTCTCGGACTCTTCCCTGATTTATCCTGAAAGCAATTTTTAGTTTTTTTTTACTATTAATACTCAAAGAGAAACAATTTCATCATGTGACCTTCTGAACATGCAATGTTTTTTATTAATAGAGTAAAAAAATTTCAGTTTAATATTAAAATATTATTTATTCATTTCAACCAAAAACATGAATTTTTTTAAATATGAATATTAAAGCCAAAAGGATAAATTTTCAACAAAATATTTGAGTTTTTAATCAAATACTAACATTTTTTATATACAAAGATAAAGTTTCTAAATAAAAAGGATTAAACTTCCAACAAAATCAGTTGCATTTCAATTAAAAGTGAAATTCTTAGACTAAAAATATGCAGGGTGTATAAAACAGTTAAATTTTAACTTTGAAAAGATTAATTTTAAACAAGGAAGTTAATTTTCATTTAAATAACATGAATTTGTAGGAAGTGGATGCTCTGCCGGTACATTATTCCATAACGTTATTGTACATTATTAAATTTTCATTACATTCTTTATTAAAACTTTATTACATTATTACATTTTCATTACATTCATTATTAAAATTTTATTACATTATTACATTGTTATTGTTATTGCACATAACATTATTTTTGTTACTACGCACAGGGCTGCTTTCAACATTATTTCTAAGAACAGCCGGAAAGGTGTGCTTTCCGGCTCCCACGAGATGCTGGAAATTGAAAGGGGTTTGACCAACATTTCTTCTGTGACCACTCAAAGGGGTGACTTCCAGCTCCAACGAGACCTTGGAACGAGAAAGAGTTTTTACCAACATTATTTTTGTGACCAGTCAAAGGGGTACCTTCCCACTCCAACGTGACCTCGTAAAGGGGAATGGTTTTGACCAACATTATTTCTGTGACCGGTCTAAGAGATACCTTCATATCTCCACGAGACGTTGAAGAGGGGTAGACGTTTTTCCGAAATAATTTTTGTGACCGATCAAAGGGGTGCTTTCCCGCTACAACGAGACCTAGGAAAGGGGAAGGGTTTTGACCAAAATCATTTATGTGAGCGTTTTGAGAGGTACCTTTATGTTCCCACGAGACGTTGTAAGGGGTAGGGGTTTGACCAAAATAATTTTTGTGCGCAGTCAAAGGGCTGCCTTCCCACCTCCATTCGACGTTGATAAGGGGTAGAGGTGTGAAGAAATTATTCCTGTGAGCAGTAAAAGGAGTGTCTTTCCGCCGCCACGAATCTTTGGAAAGGGGTACGTGGTTCACCCCTTATAACAAAATAACTCTTGAATCACATGACCTTACCCTAATATGCCTGACAGTCCCTTCAGTATGCTAAAAATATGTTTTTTACCGATTCCGGCAGAGAAATTTGTTGCTGGTACCGGCAGTGAACTTTTTTGCTGGTACTGGCAGGTAACTTTTTTGCCTGTACCGACAGGGAAATTATTGGCCGGTCCTGCAGGGAACGTTTTTGCCGTTACCGATAGTCCATCCGCTCGAAGTTTTCAACTTAATTGTTATATCGCAATTCACAAAAATGAATTTGTAAATAAACATTTGCATTTACAACTAAACAGTTGAATTTGGAAGCCAAAGGGATGAATTTTTAACAAAATAGTGTAACTGTTAACCAAGTAGTTGAATGTTCGGACTGCCAATACGAAATTAACCAAATTGTTAAATTTTCAAGAAGAAAATTATTTTTTAAGAAAGAGATAAAAACTTTCTACTAAAACTATATAGTTGAATAAAAAAAGACCTTTCACAAAATTGTTGATTTTTCAACAAATAATAATATGCTTAACCAAAAAAAAACATTTTTCAGGAGGAAGCGACTGCCAAGAAAAAAGAAAAAGGAATATTTAAGTTAAATGAATTCCTGAGAAGAAAATTATAACAGGGTGGCCACAGAAGACCAATTCCAAAAATTTTTTTCATGCTTTTTAATGTTCCAAAATCTTAAAGATAATACGGAAATTCTAAAATACTTATACATTTTTAGGATCATTCACATTATGGAATTTGTGAAATGTTGTGGACCATCATGAATGCTCTTCATTATTTTAGATTATCCTAATCTTATAATATTTTTAAATTTATTGGGACTTTTTGCAATAATCAACATTATTGTGTTATTTTTTAATATGCCAGAAAACTAAAAAATATTAGATAATATTATAAACAATCAAATGTACATTTTATTCCGTCAAAAAATTGTTAATCCGATTAATGTTTCACCTTTCGAGTTGATGAAAATTGTTACATTTTTCAGAATTTCATCTGCAAAGTTCAGCATACGAGACAATACTCTTAATGAAGATCGCTCCGTACATTTTTATTGAAATCTAGTGCAATCACGTCCATTCTAGAATAGTGTATGAATAAGGAAAGTATCTTTTAAAATAACCCTTTTTATGGAAATGGCCAGTGCTACATTCAAAACGCCTCCACCATGCTTTTCAAAGTTTCTTCTCTATTTCTACTTTATTATTCTTTTCTACCCTTACGCTCTACATCATAGAGGGCAAGATACAAACATTAGAGGACAAAGAGGAAAGTTCGAGGGATGTATAAAGTGAAAAAAGTACAAACATGCGAGAAAGCGGAAGGAAGAATGGCACAGCCTCAGCTTCTAATCGGAATGCCTTATGGTACAAGGTACTAAAGTCCAGACTTTATTTATTTTTTCCACCCAACCCCCGAACCCCTACCCCTCCCCTTTGTTTTCCGTTTCGTGCTCAAGCGACACTCGCCTGGAAATAATATCCTGTGTAAATTCGTGATGTTCGTACTATTTTTACTCGTCCTCTATTTTTGTTCTCATCAGGCCTGGATCCAAAGAAGTAACTTGGAGGGATTTGGAAAATTATATAAACACGTAGAGCTAGGAGTATTTAAATTGACAAATTGTTGTAAATATAATTTTTCATATTATTTCATACCAGACATCATGATTCGCGCGCTCACAGAAAAAAACTAGGCATACGGAAAGTTTCAGATAATAATCCGCTGATTACACCTCATCTATGTAAAATTTTTTGTTTGCGGGCCTGTAACGTGCCTTAGTTTTCCTGTTTTACATGTGCGGTAAGTTGCTTCTTAGCAGTTAAATATTCAATATCAAGTCCTTATTATTCCGGCAGAAAACTGAGCGTTTCGATAGCCCTTTACCATATCGTCCAGCTAGCGACAGTTAATGAATTCCAAAGGCCACCGCACAGTCAGTGAATTAGTTTCGCAAATGTCCACTGAATAATGCATAATGTAT
>NC_046660.1:32141506-32151191 GCF_010883055.1 Belonocnema kinseyi | reverse complement strand
ATGCGGCATTAAGAGTGCTTTATTACCATCTCTGTCACTCCTACGGCATTAACCTTAATATCGCTCCTCTAAATGCTCCTAGGGAAATTGAGCCAATTGTCGAGAATGAGAAGTGCCGCATATACTGGAACTTTATATTCTCGACAATTGTTTCTGTTGCTCACTCGAGGCCTGACATGTTTCTTCTTGACTTCGAGAAGCGAACCATGTTCGTTATCGAATTTTCGGCACCAGCTGACAAAAACATTATAACCAAGGAGAATGAAAAGAAAGAGAGGTATCGAGACCTTATAAGGGAGTTGCAACGATTGTACCCGGAATATTCTGTTAAATTGATCGTCCTTATCATCGGCGCTCTTAGAGGTGGCAAGCTTTCACTTGGTAATAGCCTAAAAAGCATCCCTGCGTATCAACAATATGCTAGAACACTTGCGGGAAAAATGCAGAAGGCGTTTGTCCTTGGGTCGCTCCGTGTTCTTAGAGTGCACGAGGCTTTTGCTGGATCGTCGTATTGATTCCTTTACAGACTGTAACCACCTATCTCACGGTTGTAAGACGTGGTTGTGGCTGAAATTTTACCGCGATTTCGCTGGGAGCGGGTGCAATTTTCCAGATTAGCACCCGCTCCCGGCGAAATCCTGCGGTTGTCCTTATGACAAATTTTTAATTATATATAATTTTTCCTCGAAGCAAATCGTACGTTTTTAACTAAAAACAAAACAACAATAGAATTTCAATAGAATTTCAAAGTTTAATTTTTTAATGATTTAATGCTATTTTTTATGATATAAACAAAAAAACAGAAACCCTGTTTTTGTCAAACATCCAAGTTTTGAGACCTCTGTCTGTCTGTGAGCCCGATACTGTTGAAAAATTAACCTATCAGATTGACCTTTGGCATACCCTTTTTGTGTCCTAAACTAAAGGCCAAGTTCGTTAGATAGCCATTTTGAATAAAAATTAAAAAAGTGGGACATTTTGAATATTTTTTGGATCATTTTATTTCAGGATTCAAAAATTCTCTGGACGGATATTCGTAGTATTCAAAAAGTCAAATAATTCCTCTAAATTACTTTTTGCATAAAACTAAAAATTACCAGAGTTATAGAATTTCCATGAATCCAGACAAAGACACGAAAAAGAAAATTTGAAGCCAATAATGGACGATACGGAAAAAAGTCAGGAAAAGAAAATTTTCAACTTTTGAGTACCCTGCAAGATTATCATAACAACTTTTTGAATTTTCTTTAAAAATAGAAAATTAAAATTTTGTCAACATAAAAAGTAATGGAAAATCCAAAAATTACATTTTTTCATTTAACAGTTTTGCTAACACAACGCTGCTGAAGATTTGTAACCTTCTCAGTACAAAACGCCAACCAGCTATGACTCTCGATTTAAACTAATGCCCCCTTCATTATTCGAAGTTTCTGGGGTCTCTTGTTGTAACTAGACTCTCCAATTTATAAAAAAACGTCAAGTTACAATAAATAATTCCAGGATAAAGTCGAGTGTGAAGTACTACATTTGAAAATGGCTAGCCGATAGTTTCAAAAATTAATTAATTTTCTGTTTGAAATGCTTGGTAATAAAATCATTGAAATTTTTAGCCGTGAGTCTATTTAAATTCGTGAGCGTAGAATAAAAGTGTGTCAATTTTTGCAGCTTCCAAGAATTTAAAAGCATACAATTTTAAGTATTCCAGATTTACAGGTTCTTTAATATAGAAGCCTTTATATCGGGATTTTTCAACTATCGGAACTTTTAAATTTAAAAATTTTTTATTTTAAATAATTGATTTATTTAACAAGCATCGATTTATTATGTTCTTAACTAACTATAAAATATGATGATTTTTGAATGATGCAATTGCGAAGGGTTTAAAAATGATTAATTTTGAACAATTCCAGTATACAATAACTGAATATTAATAATTTTAAGCTAATAGCATATCAATGAGATTAAAGCATTTTTAGTTTACAGTTTTAATAGTTTTAAAAAGAGAAAAATCGTAAAATTTGTATAATGTCTGAAATAATTCTGACTTTTTTATATGATAAACTTAGAAGTTTGAAGAGCCTAATCCTGCTTGAAATTATAAACTTTGAAGGTTAATATAATCAAACAATTAAAATTTTGTTATTAAGCTAATATCAGAAGTCAAAGGATCTTTAGGGCTTTTTCTTGAATCTAAGTATTTTAAGTCAAAAATATGAAAAACCTATTGACCGATAAAGAAACTTAATTAAACATAGTCAATAAAACGTCAAAATATTTGTCTAAAAAAATATTAGATTCAACTAATTAATTTTATTTTGTTGCGTGATTTTAAAGATACAACATTTTTCTCTAAGAATTTCGTGTATTACCCATTAAACATCGATATTTTTCTTTCACATGTACGTGCTACTAAACTTTAAACATCAAATAATAAAACGAACTGATTAAAAAAACTGGAATAAAAAAAGCATCTGTATGAACCAACTTCATGTTGTTAACAGAATGTAATGGCGGAAAAGTCTTATTAATAATGTTTTACAATCTTTTATATATTAATATTTTTTTCAATTTCCCAGTGAAAATAAATTATTAAATAAATAAATATATATATATATATATATATATATTCGAAGTAGGCGCCGCGCTATTAAAAGTTAATTAAGTCGTTGAAACCTGTCCTGCCTATACTTTCTTGTCCTTACCCTTCACCCTCCACACCCTACTTTTCCGCCACATTATATCCTTATTTCTAATCATTTTCCATACTTGCCCTTTCTTATTTCCTCTCACTTTTACTAATACCCCTCGCTTATATATATCAGTAACCATACCTTCAATCCATAATCAATTTTTTCACATTCCCCCTTATTCCCCCTTACTTTTCTATAGTTCCCCTTGCAACATTTTTCCTCATTTCCCCTACTTTTCCTTAAATATTTCCCCCCACTTTCGCTCTTCCTATTTTCCCCTCACTTCCCCTATTTCCCTTCCTATAATTTCTCTTCTACTCCCCTCCTCTTTTAAACAGAAGTATGATGGACGGACGGATAGACCAACGGACGGACACCAGATCTAAATTATATGGGCTTTTGCCGGGGGCAACGACACCCTAAAACGTTAAGGTTAGTCAAAAACTCCATTCGAAAGGAGGCGATCGCCGGTTTTGCCACCCTGTAGATCCACGGCTGATATTAATCTGCTTTCAATATTCCCTCCCACACTTTTTCTCTCTCACTATTGCCCCAATACTACTTCAGCATTTCACGTACGGGCCTTTAATTCTCACGGTGATGCTTTTCTAAATTGACCTGCAATCTGGAGAGATAAAAGGTTCTTTCGTTTGTAAAACCATCCCGAGGCAATTCAGGAAAGAAGTGGCTTGTGAGAGATAGAGGATTTAGAGACAAAAAGGAGGGGTGTGAGAGAGTGCAAAATCATCTCAAACAGGGTGGTTGACTAACTCATTATGTCGCGTATTCTCGCCTCGCCTCGTGCCTCTTGCGTGTCATCAACGCTTCAAGGCACAAAAAGGGCGTGTCTCAGCCATAGACCGGAAGTCCAGATGAGGTCCAGAAAAGGTGGGCTTCGGAGGTTGCAATTCGTTAGGAACCCTCCTGTCCTTATCTCATTTTTTCTTGAGGAAAAAAGCTTAATGTACCAGAGGAAAAAAATATTGTTGAGAAAAAGAGTAATTGATTTCTAATTTGCGAAGGATTGAATCGTGAAATCTATTAGAGTACATTTATTAATTTCTTTGCATTACTCTTAATTGATATTTGTAACTTTATGGGCGTCAAAACATATTCAGGTCCTATTATTACTTAACCCTTTTTGTTAGGACAGGTATACACTCGAAGTTATAAGCCGCCCGTGTTGGGGTCATAAAAAGGCGATTCAAGAAATAAATGTACTCCTTCAAGACATATAAACTTGTCTTTAAAACATAAATTGAAGTCTGGTTCCGTCTCAAAACTAAGACATGCTAAAGTCGACCTTTTCTACTTCAGAACGTCTTGATTGGAGGCAATGCAAGTCGAACTCAAGTCAAAGCATTTTGACGAAGGTACAAGACACATCCATTATTTTCAATAAATTTTATAAAATATTTTTCTTAAAGAAACAAAGTGCTTAGAGCACTTTTCGAGCCGTCGTTTATAAAAGAATCTAAATTCCAAGTTGGTTGTTTAATGCAAATATTTATTTATCATATTTAATTAGCTTTCATAAAAAAAATATTCAAATCGGATCAAAATTGTAAGCTTTAGACTAATTTTTGCATAGTTTCAATAATTTTTATTTAAGCGCTTTAATTAAATATGCACAGTATGAAAAAAAACTAATAGCTCCGCGCGATGTGTAGCAAAAATAAAATATATTTCATGTATTGGGCAACCTTTTTCCCTAGCGAAGTTACTATAAAAAATGTGAATATAAATTATATACCATAATAAACCTTATTTATACTATGTCATAACAGCTTCCATGAAAAATGGTAAACTTTTATGTATTTTTTAGCAGAATACAACGTTGCTTTTAGTTCTTTCGCATCTCACATTTATTAATAGTTTTAGCAAAAACGAATACGAGCACAAACTTCTTGAAATTAGTTAAATTTTTTCAATTAATTTCAATTTATTCAAATTTCCTAGAATTCACCTGTATTTACAATCTTTTAACAGAATTCGACATAGTACAACATCAATCAACAAATTTTAAAAGATTTCAATTTAGTTATCTAAATTTAACCAAATGTCGGAGAATTCAATAAAATACATCTTCAAATATATTTATTGCCCATTTCGAATTAAATAAAATCCACCTTATTTTATAGGCTTCACTTAACATTTTAATAATTGAATAAAAATCTGCAACATTCGACAGATATCAAAGAAACTTTAATACAAGAATTTAATTCAATTATTCAAATTCAACAGAGATCCAGATGATTCAATTTAATTAATAATTCAATTAAATTAAGCTGCATAAGTTAAGCTATTTTACAGCAAAATATTTAGAAAATATTTTCATATGTTTGGCTGGGTATTATTTATTCCAACCTTTCTGATACCTTTCAACAACAAAAAATACCCGTCTTTTTCTCTGATTACCTTTAAAAAATAATTCCTCTAATTGTGGAAAATAGTAGAACAGATAGTGGGACAAATTCAAAATTTATATTAATCCGCCGAATCAATGCGAATCAGTCCCAATGATATTTGGCATCATTTTCAGAAATTACAGAAAAAAACTCATTAAGCTTAAAATGGATTTTATTGTTTAATATCTTTCATTAAAATTAAATAATGGCTCATATGGGGGAAATGAGCATAATTGCAAAGTTTCAAAGCCATTACGAACGAATCCATTTATCCACTGGCGCATTTCAATTTGTTGGCACCGTCGTTACTCTTTTCGTCTCTATATGAGTATTCACACGGTTTTTCCTCTTTTTCGTGTAATTTTTTTATTTTATGAAGTTGCATTGGTGCAGCGCGCACACAGACCTGCATTTTACATATTTTACGACTCACCCGAACCACTAGTATCTTGATTGGGAAAATATATAAAGTTATATGTATCTACGTACGGACTGAAGAGTGATTAATTATTATTTATAAGATAAAATGAAAAATTTTAATGAAAATACACACACAGAAACAAATAGAAGCACAAATTTTCATAATTGCGAAATTGAATTTTTTAAAATTGTTTTTCAATAAGGCCTTAAACAACTGTACCTCAAAGTTCGCAACACATTAAAACATTTTTTTCAAAGCCATTTAGTTTTCATTCTGAATACTTTGCACAATCATAACTTTTAACAAACGAAAAATGGAAAAAATAGTAATCGAACTTTTTTTGTCATTCTTAATACTTTGAACAATCATAACTTTTAACAACAAAAAATGGGAAAATAGTAGTCGAATATTTTTTCCATCATTCTTTGTACAAGATATAACTTTTGGGCGAAAGATTCACAATTTTATGGTCGAATATTTCAATCGCGTAAGTCGACTGAAATAGGCATTTCTGTTGAAGCTATAACTTCGATAGAAAAAAAGTGACTGAAAGTTCGATGATGCAGAATCGAAACGAGTGACGATTGTATCTCATTCGACAATGAATTACAATTTTTTGCGATCAATACATTGAAAAGTTGAACGATGATAAAGAACGTATATAAAAGGTTGCAGTATGTAACTATATAACCAACACAGTCGGAATTTTTCAGGGAAGCGAAACAAAAAGCTGTAAAATTAAAATGACAATTAAAAAATGAAACAGAGGTTTATTTCTGAGCTGAAGGGCTTCTGAATTAAGCCTAAAAAAGTATGAAAAAAATTGTGATCACGTTGCGATAAATGAAATATCAAAGTTTACAATTTCAAAGTGACAGGAACCTAAAATTGAAACAGGTTTGGTTATAAATCGGGATAAAAACTACAATTTTCAGTTGACACAAAAAACGAAAGATCACTACGGTTATTTTAAGTTACTAAATTGTGAGTAATGGGTTTGATTAAAAAAATTCATTTAACTCCAAGTAAATAATTGAAGAATTTTGAAGTTCAAATTTCATGGGGTTCAAAAATCTTCTTTGGATAGCGCCTACAATTTTATTTTTGAATTTGAAAAATAATAAATTCTGACTCCCCAAATATAGGAAGGCTAAAAAAGAACTAAAAAGTTTTCATGAAAAAAAATTATTCTGTTCTGGGAAAATAAAGATATAGTTTAACGGTATTGCACTGTTATACATAAGATTTTTTGACGAAAGTTCTTTAGAAAGAAGAAAGTTATATATTTCTTAATAAATAAACATTAATAATTTGAAGAAATAATGTTTCTTTTAGCAAGGAAAAATTCAAGTCAATGAAACATTATAAAAGTGGTAAATAATTTTATTCATGGGCTTTTCATTGAAAAAAAAAAAATATTTTATTATTTTATACTGCATGTAAAAACTTGTATAAAGAGAAAGTTGGTCATAAAAAGATTTAAAAATGTTGAGAGGCTAGGCAATTACAAAAAAGAAAAAAACCATGGGAAACTGAAAATATGATTTTCAAAAAATCAGTTAAACAACATGTATTTGATATATTAGGAATATTTGATGCAAAAAATCCATTTTCGAAGAAAATGTTGGTTATACAGTTCTGTACTCAACCCTTCATACACACATGCATACACATATATAAAAGGTTTGTACAGCAGGGTGGTTAAATGTATTTTTTTAAATTCGCCATAGAATACAAATCAAAATGATCAAAATTGAATTTTTACAGTTTTTGGCGCGCAATTTTGTTTTTTGTGGATTTTTTTATATCAAATTAATTTTGATAAATAAAATACTAATTTCTACTGATTATTATATGGCTGTGTAAGTTTTTTAAACCAGCTACAGTTGTCTTCAGTAAGTTTCTCTTAGAATAGAGTAATAAAGTCGTGGTTCCCCCCTCCTCCCCCCATTTATTCAACTTATCAACTTTTGAGTTTAAGTAAACCAATGAAGAATTAAATTTCATAATAATAACGGTTCAAATAAATTATTATTGCTTATATCTTTTTATATCTTTTAAAAAATCTTAAAATCCTATAATCGCACCAAAATCTTTTCACATTTTGTGAAGTCCCTTGGAAATATTTACAATTCTCAAAAACCTTTGAAAGTCCCATAAAATGTCCTAGATATACCCTATATATGCACCCTCTATGTATGTAGAGTGGATGCAGAGCCATTCTCACGAAACTGTCACTTTTTGTTATTCGTCGCGTCTAACCTTATCACACGGAATTTTTAAATCTCTAGTCCCGATTTTCACGTTCGGAATGTAAATGTGGTTCGAACCCTATTTTGCATCATTTCTGTCCAAGATTTCGGATCGCTGCCGACACCTTCCATACATCCGGAATTTCTATTTCGCCTTTGGAAATTCGATCAATATTCTCCATGTAATTGTTACAATTGAGGTTTTAGACAGATTTTTATAAATCAACGTATGATGTCATTTATGGGATCAGTTGATCGATTAATCTGGGAAAAGTCGTGCATTAATATGTCTCAAAAATGTCGCAATTATTGTTGTTGAAAATCTGATTGCCTTTTCATTACTTCAAATTGTTTTATACCTTAAATAATGTAAAATTTTTAGAGGGAAATCTACAAATAATTTCTTCCAAGGGAGTGCTAGGTATACCGATAAGTTTCGAATAATCTAATTCATAATTTGATTTCTAAAATAACAAAATAGGCCCATTGATTATTGTAACTATTTTTAAAAGAAACCCCTAAGAGTAAGTAATTAAAAAATATTAGAGTGCATTATCTCCAAATTGAATGTAGTTATTTACATATTATTACTTTTTCTTTCACTTTAGGCAAAAGTCGGAATTTTCAATCAATTTAATTAACTAAAACCCATTCTATTTCTTGAAAAGTTTAATAAAATTATATTCGCTACGTTTTTATGGACATTATTTTATTTTTAAATAATATCTAGTTAATATAAAAATATAAGATTTTACAAAATATTTACAATTTTCCCTACAACTCTATAGGTTATATTGCTGGGTTTCACTTAAAATTGGAATTCTTAAACAAAACAAATTATGTTTATATCCAATTATGTTTGTTTGGAATATTAAGATTTAAAAAAACTTTAACAATTTCGGATTGTGATCGTGTCTTTTTTTAATATTATTTTTATTTAAAAAAATCATTAAATTTAAAAGAAGATTCATAATTTTTAATCTTAACGTTATGTTGTTGTTTTAAGCAACACATTTGTATTTTCAAAGAAAACTCATTAAAATTTGAAGAAGATTTAGAATTTCTTAAGATTTTGTGATGTTGCTGGTTCTTTTTTCATTGAGTATTTTTTTTTAACGCAACGATTCGGCACCCATATATTGTAAACAAATATTATATCTTTATTTTTCTTATTAAAATATTAACTTGAAAAAAATGTAGACTATGTCCTTGCTTTTAATTGTTAATGTTTTTAATAATAGATACTATCAAATACAAAAATGTGATATTAATATAGATTTTATATTTTAATTTCAGAATTTGGTATTTCAGAATTGACTATTTTTTCCAAGAAAAAATTCTCTACAACTCTACTGTTTCCAATTTTGAAAGTAAATTTTTCTATGGCTGAAATTCTTAGAACATTTTTTTTAAGAAAACATGTTTTAAATCAATAAATATATTTTAAGGTTGTTTAGTTATTTTTAGAATTGGAAACAGTATAGTTGTAGAGAATGCTTTTCCGGAAAATAAGTCGTCATTTATTGAAATGAAATCATTTTGAAAAAATTGGTAAGAAGCGACGGTCAGAAGAAAATTCAAATGCAAAAAAAAACTTTGAAACCAGTGTTTTTTGTTGTGAATTTTAACCATTCTATGAAAAAGTAATGTATTTTATTTGAAATGACATCACTTATAATATTTTAATTTTTAAAATAATTGAAGAACTTCTTTTTCAGATATCTGACTTATGGCACGACAAATACCTTATAATTTTATTTTCAATAACAATGATTACTTCTAAATGTGTATGGCGAAATTAGGAGTGTTATAGATGATGTCAGACGATTAATGAGAATGGTGGAAGAGTGGGGTTTGGGAAGTGAGGGGAGGAGGAGCAGGCAAAGGAAAAAAGAAGAATGATGCAGTGTGGGC
>NC_046660.1:32138547-32141406 GCF_010883055.1 Belonocnema kinseyi | reverse complement strand
GCGAGGGGTTGTACGGAGGGGAAAGTTAGATATGAAGATGTAGCGGAAGAAGAAGGGGTGGCAAGTAGGGTAGAGGAAGTATTGTGAGGGAAGAAAGGAGGGGAAGTAGAAGGTAAAGTAATACAAGTGAAGGGAAAAGTAAAGGGATGTATATTAGGGAAAGAGATGAGAATTGTGGAATGGGATGACAAAGAGATCAGAATTGGCGGAGAGGAGGGGAAGTAGACCAAAGAAGAGAGAGAGTAAGAAAGAGGAAATATGAGAGAAGAATATTTAAGGTAATTAATAATTATAGTCTTGATAGGTTACAAAACCCTTTTTGGCAGGCGCGCAGTGCCTACTTCTAGTAATTTTTATTAATTTTTCGCTGCAAAAAAGTCTCCTATGAGTATCAGTTGAACCTAATATCATAGTTTGCCAGGAATCATTCAAAATCTTATAATTTTTATATCCAAATCGTTCCAAATTTAATTATCATTCAAGTTGTAGAGCTTTAGCAAAGAAAGAAAAACGAGCAAAGGATGGAGAATTATCGGCAAAAACAGAAGAAAGAAAGGAAAGTCAGAGGGAAAAGAAACGATAATCCTGAAAGTTGCACGTCATTCCACCCCCTAGCAGTGGTCACGGAGAAATATCTCTCTCAGATTTGAGGGATTCTGCCTCGCGCTTTTCTAAGCCGAAAATAATTGTGGTCGAGCGAGGCAACCGCGACGTGAGTTGAGTCCCTGCCAAGAAATTTCTATGTTGTATACGAGGCAACTCGTCTAAAAGAGACGAAAGTATAAGTGAGGATGCGAGTTCAGAATGAAAGAGGTGTATTCTTTCCACCGATATTCTTATCGAAATCCTGATATTATATCCTATCATATATATCTTCTCATAAATCTTATTCTTCCTTTAATAAGTATTTCCTTTATCCTTGATTAAAACCAGATTTATGGCACAAAAATCATCAAACCTTTCAAGAGAGCGTATATTAATGACGTAAGGATGATTATTTAACTGATAGAAGCCTCCCCCCTATGCCAAGCATTTGTACGATTTCTCGGATTAGCCTACTCCCTCTGACATATGATTATATATTTATTTACAAAATATATGAATAATATACCAACTATTTTACTGTAAACAAGATTTCAAAAGATTTGATCAGATTTGAAAGATATCCAGTGACTTGAAGTTACTGTAACTGATTTCAATGAATTTCAAGGTATTTCAAAGATCTAAAAAGTATGTCAAAGAATTAAGATTTTATTAGGGAAGATAACATTTCAAATTACACAGGATTTTACGGGATTTTCAGAGATTTCAAGCTATTTAAAAAGAATGCAAGGGTTCAAATATCACGTATTTTAAAGGATACCCGGGGTTTTAAAAGAATTTAGGAGATTCAAAGGGATTTGAAGGGGCGTCAATTTTATTGTTACTTTACAGAATTTCAAGAAATTTTAACGGATTTTAGGAAATTTAAAGGTATTTTGATCATTTCATGGGATTTTAAAAGATTTTAAGAGATTTAGAAACATTAAAAAGTATATCCACGGATTAGAGGATTTTTTAAGACTTGAGAAAAGGATTTTAGAATATTATAAGGGCGTTCAAGGGATTTTAAGTTTTTTATGCTTTTTAAAAGGTTTTAATGATTCAGAAAGATTCAGAAAGATTTCGACAGATTCAAAGATTTAAATTAATTTTTTCAAATGCTTCAAGGGATTTCAAGGGGTATTCAGATATATCAAAGGGTTTCAACGATTTTTGACAGTTTCGATGGTTGAATGGGATGTCAAAAGATTTAAAGAGAGTTTAAAACATTTTATAGTATATCAACAGATTATAGTTGAGTACAAAGGATTCAAGGGGATTTTAACGGATTACTAAATATTATAACGGATTAAAAAGATTTAGAGTAGTTTAATGGCTTTTAAAACATTTTAAGTGATTTCAAGAGATTCTTAAGATTCAACAGATTCAAAAAATGTTAATTAGCTTTAAACGGATTTCACAGGTTTCGATGATTTCATGGGATGCCAGAAGAAATTAAGAGATTTCAAACGAACAAAGTATATCCGCATATATTATAAATTCTCAAAAGATTAAACGGAATTTCAACGGATTTTAAAGATTTTAAATTATTTTAAAGGGTTTTCGAAAAATGCAACGGATTTTAATAAATTCTGAAAGATTTTAAAGAATTTAAGAAATTTAAACATATAAAGAGTTTCAAATGGATTTCCATGGTTCCATCTAATTTTAAAAGAATTTAAGAGTTTTTAAAAGATTCAAAAGCACATCCATGGATTTTAGGGAATTTCAAAAGATACTAAAGTATTCCAACGAATTTTGTAGGATGTCAGAAGATTCTAAAAACAGATAGATAAACGTTTATTTTTTGGCCTGCTGGTCTTAAAAAATTGACTTGCTTACACTTCCATTTTTTTACAGAACATTCATACAACTACCAGCCTCTGTCTCCTCGGCTAACACCTAATACTTAACTACTATTTACAATATTTACATTTCTCTTACATCTATTTCCTCTCCTATTTACAATCTTTTCTTCTCCATTGCTCTTCCTCCTTCCTTCTCTTCTTCTCTGTCTTATCCAACATGCCCTTCACTAATGCTACCGCTCTTTTGTCACCCCTTTCATGCAACAATACCTCCATGCTTATCCCCCTCCTTTCCACCTCTTCACATTCCTCCAACCAATGCTTCAATTTTCCATCCCCCTTCCCGCACAATTCACACATTCTCTTCTCTCTAGAAAGCCAGAACCTACCAGGTGTATACATATGAAACCGGTATTTTTTCAAGAAAAAAACACATTTATTTCAAGAGAATGATAACAAATATTTTATT
>NC_046660.1:32122853-32138447 GCF_010883055.1 Belonocnema kinseyi | reverse complement strand
CAATACGCCAATTAGCACAAATGGTAAGTTCCGACAGTGTCTACAAGTGTGTCTACTGGCCGCTAGATGGCAATACCGGTTTCATATGTATACACCTGGTATTATAATTCTCCATGCAACCGCACCTCATTCCGCTATAAGTTCCTGACTTCCTTGCTCTCCTTTCTTACACAAATTTTACGCACTCTCCCTTAGCATAATCCAGACATAGTTTCCGTTATACCTTGACTCTCTTATTCTCTCCTCTCCTTCTGCCTTCTCTTTCACCATGCCATTCTTTTGAACCAACTCATATACCTTCCTTTCTCGTGCATTCTGCTAACTTCATCCATCTGCAATCCATTCGTTCTAAAATACCTTTCCCTTTCCACCTCCATCTTTGCACCACTACGTCTGTTCCCCTTCTCCCACAAACACTCCCTAACCAATTTACTTCCCCCCTCTTCCAAAAATTTCTCCTCATATTTTCACGCTCGACTCCCTGTTATAATCCCTAAACTCGTTCTTCCTGTCTCCCTCCCGACAATATAGTTAAGCGTATTCCTTGCCAACCCCCGTATCCACTTTACATACCTCTCATGTACCCTATTTACCTCCTCGCTTAACTTTCAACACCACACCTCCACTCCGTAAAATAAGACACTCATCACTAGCGAATCAAACAATTTCATTCTCCTTTCAATATCATCTGCGAACAATCTCGTCCCCAGCCCCCACACCTGCCTCATCACCACATTTGACCTTCTCAATCTCTCTTTTATATGACCATCCACTCCTTCATTTTTTTCAGAAAGGAAGTCCAGGTACAAAAACTCTTTCACCTCCTGTACCGCTTTTCCCTTTCACTTTCACTCCCCTTCCCCATCTTTTCTACCTCCTTTCCTGAACACCATAACCTTCGACTTGTCCGCATTTATCTCTAACCTATTCTTGTCCAAGTAACGTCTCAACCTCTTCATTATCTCCTTTAAAGCCTCTTCGCTTTTTGCCAATAGCATTATGTCATCTGCATATGCGATTGAACATATCCTGAGTCCTCATACCCTCACTCCTCCTAACACTCCGACCATTAGCTTACTTTCTATATCCGCGATCAAAATTGCAAAAAGCGTTGGGCTAAGCGGGAACCCTTGCCTCAACTCCCTATCCGTCCAGAATCCCTCAGAAATTCCCTCCCCTCCATTCACCCTATCTTTCGTCTCCTCATATAGTTCCATTACCCTCTTGATCAGGCCCCTCTTTACTTTCCTCTCCTCCATTGCATCCCACAACCTCCCCCTATCCACTGACGGGAACGGGCTCTTTAGATCTACAAGAAACGCGTGCACTTTGGCACCCTTTTTGGTTAATTCCTATCCACCACGTGTTGCCACGTGTTGTCCCTTTCTTATACAGTGGTACGACCAACATCTCGCTCCACCCTCTTGGGAATCCCTTCCCCCTACATTTTTTTCACTACCCCCTTCAGCCTCTGCCTTAAATCTTGTGTGCCAAACAGACACGCTTTCGTTCTCTACCCCGTCAATCCCTGCTGCTTTACATTTTTTCAGTTTCCCTATCTGCTTCTTTATCTACTCGTCGTTCAGCTCCTCTCCATCTACCTCCCTCTTCTACTAATCCCCTCATCTTTCTTTCAAGTATCTGACCCTTGAAATGAATCCTTAAAAAATTTTCTCCATTTGTCGCTCCCTATCTTCTCACTTATCCCCACCCTACGTTTCCTAAACCTATTAATTATCTTCCATACGTCCGTTCTCTCTTAACACTTCTCGACTCCTATCATCGCCCTAAGCTCCTTCCTGAATTCTACGAACTCCTCGCTTTTCGCGTTTCCTTCCTTCCAATTCCTGTACTTCTTTTTCACCTTTCTCTTTATCATTTTACATTCCCTATCACACTACGGCTTTAACATTTCCTTTTTCTAAATACCTTCTTTTGCACACAATCTTTTACTTTCTGTTGTAGATCCTCCCATATCTCGTCCATGGACTCCCCCTCAAAGCTTACGGTGCACAAATGCTCCTGATACGTCTCTATCGCCTCTTTCGACCATGAAACCCGCTCCCCTAACGACCCTTGTTCCCCACCCTGCCTTTCGCCAACCTCCCCCTGTATCCACAAACTCAATGGCTGACGGTCTGATTCCACCCTTCCTTCTACTGCGAATTTCTCTATCTCCTCAAACCCTTGCATATTCACAATCACGTAGTCCATCACCGATACACCCTTCTTACTCACATACGTGTATTCTTCCTCTTCGTCCCCTTTAACCACACCATTCGCCACCGCGCACCCTCTATCCTTTATCCAGGCTCTTAGAATCTCCCCCTCTTTATTTATTATTTTATCCTTCGGTTTTCTTTCAAAGTTCTACCCTCCTGGTACAGGCCTGGTGCCTGCCCAATTCTCGCATTAAAGTCTCCCCCTATTACCACTATACACTCATCTCTCTCTCCTAGTAAGTTTTCTACCCTTTCTTTAATCCTTTCTATTCCATCCTTATTGTACAGTTACAAACTTATTCATCACCCCTCCTATCTTTACAGCTCTTATTTGCACGCCCTCCCCCTCTCCCTCTTTATGAACTTCTGCTCTCCCTTCGCTCCTCTCCTTCCTAGCCCTGTTATTTAGCATTCTCTGAACATCCTTTTCCTTCTCCAATTCCACCTATGCTCTGTAGCAGCACCTCCATCTTCCTTTCCCTGTCTTCCCCGCTCTTGAGCATCAATCCTCTTACCACTATATTATTTCTCCCATCTGCCTTCTCTTTTCTCTCCATTATCAACTCCATTGCCATTATCCTTTCCCTGTCCACTCTCTCCTCCTCGTCATTCCTAAGCTCTCCCACTTTCTCTTCTATCTTGATCTTCACTTTCTCCCAAATACCTTGCTTCTAACGCTCCCCCCTGTCGACTGCTTCCATTCCCAACCTGCCCTCCATCTTCTTCAGCCTTTTTTTGCTCTTTCCTTCCTCATCCTAATATCTTCTTCCATCTCATTTATTTTATCGTCTTTTCCCTTCCTCACCAACTCCAACTTTCTCTTTAATCCTTCTACTTTTCCTCTTAGCTCTTTTACTTCCTTTGGTCATCTCTCATCTCTTACCCTCAGGTCCTCCCTCATACTTTCCATCTGCTCCATAGCCCCCCTTACGTCCTCCCTTAACCCTCTGATCTCGCCTATCAGCACCCCGATAGCCTCCTTCTCCGTCTGCCCCTCAATTTGGGAGAGGTAGGGGGGGGGGGTGACCTACGTGTTCGTACAATTTTTTAAAGGGACTCTCTAGCGCGCTTTTCTCCGGACAACTGGCCGTCGTGTCCCTCTGAAAATTTCTTCCCCGTCTGCTTCACTGCCAGTACTGTCAGTACTCTCGCTGCCCACTTCCCGCTCGACAGTCGGTAACTGTAACCTATCCATACACAAAAGTACTCACTGCCGCCCACAGATGGCTGTTAAGGCTGCTGCCGCTTACCGCCCTGGAATTTCAGTTTCTTTGCCTTATCTCACCTTTCACATCCCCTTTGGCCACCCTTTTCTCACCCCTAACATCCCCCATCACTACAAGAACCACCCTAGCCCGTCATGAAGGCCCTAAACATAAACAAAAAACTACCCCAATTCCTTTCAAACATAACCTCACATTCCCTATTTAGCCAAATCCTACCCCCAACTACAATGTAAATTAATTTCGATCTTCCTAATGTACCCCTCACAACTGTATTCACCTCCTAGACTTCCATCCTAACACTCCACTCACACCTTCCACACAAACATTATAAATTTAATAAATTTAATTTTAAAGTACCTTAATGAAAAATAAGATATTTAAGGTGGTCTCTATGATTTCATTGGTTGTCCAAAGATTTTAAGAGATTTCAAAATATTCAAAAGCATATACATGCATTTTAGAATTTTTTTAAAAATATTTAAAAGGATTTGAAACGATTTCTGAATACTATATAAGAATTTTAAGGGACTTTAAGTAATCTAAAAAGGTACTTATGGGTTTCAGAAAGGTCAATTAATTTCAAAGGGATATCAAATAATTCAAAGGATTAAGGCTTACAAAATTTTCAGAAGAATTCTTATCTTACGTTTATGGCCACGACAGGTAAAACTGCGTTTACTTGTCTCAAGTCAAGGCTTGTCTTGACTAAGACGACGCTTAATTCTGTCAAGTATACTTCCCTTAATACGAACCTTTCTCGGCTAATAAATGACATTAAGCCACCGAACTCGTCCTAGGATTGCGGGTAGAGGGTCCCTGCACCAAGGGTTTCTGCTGAATATGCTTACAAAAATAAATAGGCAGTCGCGGACAATTATCCACGGGTAGTCCCGAAGGAATTAATCCCTAAGCGGAGGTGTGAAAACCGTGCCGAAAGCTGAATGGCACCTGGGTGAGGTGTCTAGAACGGTGACTTTGGTATACCGGGCGAATTCTCAGAGTACACAGCCTTATCCTTGCATGCGGGGCTCTACAAGGATGGACGAACCCCTTTCCCTAGCTTCTTGTGGGAACAAGAATGACAACACCAAACATTTTTCCGAAGAATCCGACCCCTAGACTATCAATTATTGCATTTATAATGCAGCAAGAGCTTTGTCTGATGCGATCCGTAATACAAAACCAACGGTTGATCATAAGACTAAAAGACGAATGCATCAACTTTCCATAAAGATAGGTTGGGCAAGACAGTATGCGTCCCGCACTAAGTGTGTGATTGACTACATTACATCTGACAGGAATTTTACCGCCAAGGTTCGAAAGTTCGCGCGCGAACTCCAGACCCGTTATCACACACCTAACAAGTCAAAACTGCTGATCATCAAGCAGCATATTGCTGAGAGAATACGGATACTATCTGACGCTAAGAGAAGTCTAGAGCGGAGGGAGAGGGGGGCCAGAGAAAATCAACAGTTTCTCTCTGACCCATCTCAACTTTTTCAAGACCCTCCAGTTACTGTCGACCACTCGCCCAAACCAGAGGAGGTCGAAGTATTTTGGAGAGAAGTCTATGGAGTGCAGCATAGGCTGGACGAAGACTCAGGAAAAATAAATAGCTTCAAGAAGCCATATGACCCGAAGAATTACAGGCCAATCTCTTGTCTGAAAACACTGTATAATATTTTCACAGCTATCCTAAATGATAGGATTGTACGGGCAATTGAACCTGTGTGGCAAGAAATGTATGAACAACGGGGCTCAAGAAAAGACGTAGCGGAATGTCGGGAGAACCTGCTCATCGATAGATGTGTCTGCAAAGATGCAGCATTCTACCAGCGTGACCTATCGATGGCCTAGATTGATTATCGGAAAGCTTTTGATTCGACCTCCCATAGAATTATCATTTTTCTTTTGGAAAGCTTAAAGGTTCATCCGCAAATCGTTTAATGCATACAGAGATTGATGCCGCTTTGGAAAAACAGATTTACTATCTTATCTGGAAAAAATCGTGTCACAACTAATAAGGTCACCTTTCACAGAGGTGTCTTTTAGGGCGACACCATGTGCCCACTCCTCTTTTGCCTAACATTATTGCCACTATCTCTAGCACTTCGCCATTCCGACGGGTACTTATGCGACAAACCTGCAGATCCAAAGTACAAGGTCACTCATGTATTTTGCATGGACGATCTTAAGATCTATGCTAAAAACAAAGAGCAACTACATCTAGCTCTATGGATTGTCCAACGACATACTAAGGATGTGCCATCTATAAAGGATACTCACCGAATTAGATACAAACGTCTCATCCGGCAGATTTAGTCTTCCGAACTGTCGGCGAGGAAGAAAGTATCTGCAACGAATATGCTTGCCGTCCCGGTAGTACTCTCTTCATCTGGAGTAGTTCCATGGACGAAGAACGAGCTCAGATCCCCTGATTTAGGGACAAGAAAGGTTATGCACATGAACAAAGCATGCATCTTAAGTCTTCTGTTCCGCGACTGTGCATCTCACTCCGTCAAGGTGGTCGCGAAATATTGAGTCTTGAATGTCTTTACAACAGGATTATTCTGGGTACAGCATATAGAGTCGCAAATGGAAGAGACCCTCTTCTTAAAATGGTCAGGAATTACGAAGAAGTGGGCAAAGGAGCGTATTAGGGGTGAGCAAAATGCATCAAATCTTATCTATCTCGAGTACTCACTCCTGAAAGCCCGGATTAGGAAAGCACAAGAGAAAAACTTTCGTGAACAGCTTCTCGATAATAGGATGCATCGTATTTTTCATAGAAATGTGGAGGATCAGTCAATGTTGTGTCAGCTAACGTTTTCTTTCCTTAAATCGCCTGGATTAAAGTTTGGTACGGAGGGTTTTATTTTGACATGCCAAGACGATGTCATTTCCACCTTAACATATTGTCGCCACATTTTGAGCCAAGACATTCCCGATGATAGCTGCAGCGCGTGCCATGCACACCTCGAGCATTTAGCTTACATACTATCTAGTTCTCTAACTCATGGGGAAACGACCTATATCCAAAGGCACAATGCGGTACTAAGAGTGCTTTATTTCCATCTCTGTCACTCGTGCGGCATTAACCTTAATATCGCTCATCTAAATGCTCTTAGGGAAATCGAGTCAATTGTCGAGAATGGGAAGTGCCGCATATACTGGACTTTATATTCTCGACAATTGTTTCTGTTGCAAACTCGAGGCCAGACATGGTTCTTCTTTACTTCGAGAAGCGAACCATGTTCGTTAACGAATTTTTGGCACCAGTAGAAGAAAACATTATAGCAAAGGAGAATGAAAAGAAAGAGAGGTATAGAGACCTTATAAGGGAATTGCAAAGATTGTATCCGGAATATTCCGTTAAACTAATGGTCCTTGCCGTCGGCGCTCTAGAGGTGCCAAGATTTCGCTCGTTAATAGGCTGCAAAGCATCCCTGTATGTTAACAATATGCTAAAAAACTTGCGCGAAAAATGCAGAAGGCGGTAGTCCTTGTATCACTCTGTGTTCTCAAAGTGCACGAAACTTTTGCGGGTCATCGTATTGATTCCGTTACAGGCTGTAAACACTTATCTCACAGCCGTGAGACGTGGTTGTGGCTGAAATTTAACCGTGATTTCGCTGGGAGCGGGTGCAATTTTTCATATCAGCACCCGCTCCCGGTGAAATCCTGCGGTTGTCCTTGTGACAGTCAGAATGACCCTTTTTTTAGGACTGGTATACACTCAAATTAATGAACCGCTTGTGTTGGAGTTACACGAATTTGACTCAAGAGATAAATTGATGTCTTCTAGACATAGAAACTAGTCTCCTAGACATGAATTGAAGTTTGGCTCCGTCTCAAAACTGAGACAAGCTCAAGTCGACCTTATCGAACTCAGCATGTCTTGGTTGGGGGCAATTCAAGTCGAACTCAACTCGAAGCATTTGCACTCGGGTGTAATCCAAAGGTTTGTAATAATTTTGAGCGATTACAAGGATTTCATATAAGGTTTAAAGAAACTTAAAAAATGAACAGATAAAGAATCATATAATAGTATAAAAGTAATTTCGACAATAAAAATAGGTGTCCATTAACATACACAAAAATAATATTTCGAAAGAGAAAATTTAAGGAAGAAAAGCTTTCGACCCCCTCCCCCTAATTAAGTATTCGTAAGGTTTTGGGATCTTATTTCACTAAAAATAAGTCTAACGTAATTAATTGAGGGTCTCTAAGCAAGAAAACATCTTGTTTGGGTTACGAGTTGACTCTAATATCGGAAAAGACAATCAGCTGAGTCAATAATATAAAACATAAAGTATAGGCGAGTATAGATGCTCTATTGGCGATCGCTGCTGGATTAGATTTGACCCTTTTTTTTAAGTACTCCTCTAAACCTGAGCAACAAGATTGCCAATAACCATCTACATGGTTATAAATCTACTTTATCACCCTTTTCTTATCGTAAAATGTCCCGGCAATATGATTGTACTAGAAGCAGTTGTTTGGGGCAACCTTCCTTAATTTCTGAGGGTCGTAAAAAAAGATGACCTTTCTCTCTAAAAAAATATACATCTCCTACAAAAATATGACCTCTAGTACAGTTGTCGGCAAACTTTTTGCTTAATTTTCAGGTATGGTCAGGCTCCACCCGACTTCATTTTTTCTACTACTTTTCAGTCTATCCATGTACCTTAGTGTGAGTGAGCTTACTGCAGCAAGGGTCTTTTGTCCACAGGCATGTGAAAGTACGAAAATTTAACAATTTTTAATTTTTCAACTTGTGATTTGAAAATAGCATTATCATCATCTACAAATTTTTCTGATTCCAATGATATATAACTTGCCTAGAAAACTAAAAAATTTGATAGAGTTTAATATCAAGAAACATCAGATTTACAGTCAATTTAATACTAAATACTTCTCAAATTTTCAACCTTTATAGACAAATTACATGTCTTTGGAATCAAAAAAATACGGAGATTCCAAATATATTACTTTCAAGTCACTGATTGCAAAATTACGAATTTTTTAATCTCACATTTTTTTTTCCATTTCCTAACAAAGCACCCCTGAGGAAAGGGGTGGTATGGCCAAGCTTGCAGGTACCCTGCCCTGGGCAAGAGCGTGACGACCACTGATCTAGTAGTGGCAGTAAAAGAAAAAACATCCTAAAGACTGTTTCCAAAAATTAAATTAAATTAAAAATCAGTTGGAAAGTGCCAATTTAGGCTCTATTTAGGTATATGGATGCATATCAAAATGTTAGAATAATTCGAATTTGGATGAATTGCAGCAGATATAAAATATCAGCAGTATATGAGCATGATTTAATATTATTTTAGACTTTAAGGAATTTGAAAGGCTTTAGAGTATTTTTAATATTTACATGGGTCGTTACAGAATGTAAGCAAAAATTTCTTATTAAGGTTTTTTCGTAGGATTTCAAGGATTTAAAAATATTTTAAAATATTTCAGCGAATTTAACAGCATTTCAAAAATCACACGCGATTTTAAAGAATTTTGGAAGATTTAGAAGGAATTCAAACAGGATTTAAAGAAATTAGTATATTTTAAAAGATTTGAAAAAATTTTTAATAGATTAAAAAAAAAGTTTTCATAATTTTACCTTATTATTATGATTATATGTATAGAAATAATGTTCATATTGGAAAACGTTCTGGAAAAAGTAGAATATCACTTTAGGTTTATTTAAAATCAGTTTTAAATTTAAAGATAAATAAATTACCGATTATTTTACTTTTTCAAATATGTGTATGAAGCAGGTGTTCTTTCAGATATATCAAAGGTCAGAGGAGATAGCTGAGAGATCAAAAGTAAAAAGTCATAGGTTACAGGTTGGAATTAAAAGATAAATGTTTTTCAGAAAGAAGATAATACGTCAGAGGTCTGGGGTAAAATTTCAGGGCTTAGAGGTTACATATGAAGTGTTAGACCCACATGTCAAAGGTCAGGATGCAAAGATGAGAGCTTAGAGTTCAGATTTCAAAGCTCTTTCACCTCATCAGCCCTTCTCCTTTCCAACATCCTTCATTAACACCATTGTCAATTTTTGTGTTGAGAAGCAGACATTTTGAAATGTTCTCACTATCTTTTTCGATTCTTCAAAACTTTACGTTACATTATCTATAAAACTTTAGTATGGCTTAGGGTCAAATATTAAATAACACGTGTTAATCACAGACATTTCCCCAGATACCGATAATTTTTCTGCCTTTGTTCCTAACAGTGCTTATTTCATCCTTCTTATTTCATACCTGCCAACATGAAACACGAAGAACAAACAAAACTCCTGCAAAACCCGACGAAGGGTGGCTGGTGACGAGAAAACAAGGAGGGCGTTTATTAAGGTGTCCCTGAAATCCCCGGCGGCCACCATTCCCATACACCTCGCTACCCTCCGGCTTGAATTCCAAATGAATTTCCAGTCCAGTCGTAACTCAAGCAGATTTCGTATATGCGAGTTCTGACAGAATCGAGTAAAAAATCACCAAGTTATTCAGCCTTTATATACCTTTTTGAATGTACTCTCAAATACAAAAGAATTTTAATTCAACAGCTTTCACTCAAAAAAGAAAAATAATGTAGAAGTATTCACACAAAATTTTAAAAAACGTGTTCACCAAAGGGAAAATATAGATGTTATTTTCAAATTTTCATCCCTTGAAATTCGAGAAATGAATTTATGGCAGCTTTTATACACTGTACATTAAACTTCATGAGACTTACTTTCTGATATTTTGGAATTGCATGTGCAGAGAAAAATTCGAAGGATGGTTTGCGAAACTTTGTTATAAAGTCAGATTACGAGCGAAAATAGAATTAGAGTTTTCGCGTTGCATTATTTTATAAATATTTGTCAGATTTTATCAGTGTGCAATATTATTAGTAATAATAAGTTAAAGTAAATACTAAGATAGCTACATTGGCTTTCATAACAGTTTAATTTTAATTTTAGTCTGATATTATTAACTTTTATTTTTAAATATATATATATATATGTGTCATCTTGGCAGGAATTAGAAGCAAACAAATTAATAAGTTAATGTAGGATTTTATATCGTAAAAATGCATTTTTGACTCTGTTCCATTTTGAAGATGATTATCTTGTTCATTTTCAATAGAAGACACTTTAGTTTTTCCTGTCTATAATTAAAAATGATCTAGTTTTGATTTTTTTAGGTTATATTTTGAAAATTAACAATTCGAAACATTTTAATGTTAAAACTGTAAAAATGCCAATTCTTAAAATTGGATGGTTTTGTAGGTCAAATGTAAAGCTTTTAATTCTAAATCATTCAAACTGCAGAAATTTTGGATGTGCATCATTAAAATTTGCAGCCTTTTTATTTGCAAAACTTTAAACTTACATAATTTAGAATTGTGAATTTTTAACCTATGGAACTCCTAAATTTGAAACATGTATAAATAAAGAAAAATCAATACAATTTATTGACTTTGAAAATCAAAAATGAAGTTTTTATTTTCGAATATTTCCAATTTTGAATTTTTTGAATATATTTCAATAATATTACAGCCTTTTCAATTGTAAAACAAAAAACTTTTATATTTTATATTGGTAAATTTCCAAAATTTGAAGCTCCTAAATTTTAAAGATGTTTAAATAAAGAAAAATAATTGGATGGCTTTGAAAATCAAAAGTCAATATTTCTAGATATTTTAAATTGGAGAAATATTGGATTTGAAAAATCAAAATTACTGAATTTTAAATGCAATTATTCAGAATTTGAACAATTTCTTAAATGTAAATTGTCAACATTAAAAGACTTTTGATCATCCTAATATTTTAAATTAATGTTGATGATTTACATAAAAGAAATTGTTAAAATTCTGAATCCTTCCATTTATAAAGACAATTTTGAAGAATTCGAATGAGAAATTCTTGAATTTTGGAAATATAAAATTGAAAAAATTACCAAACAGTACACCTTCTTATAAATGATCAAAGGTCAGATAAAAATATTGTTATGTAGGTCTTACACGATGAGAATTTGATATTCTAATTAAAACTAAAGAATTTCTACTTAATCGCAATAATTTTAAGTGGTAACAAAATTCGATAATAGGTCAAACTGTCGTATACTAATAAACTGTAAAACTGCGCAATAGGAAAATAATGAAGAGATAAAGTAAATGCATGAATTTAAGGATTATTATACATAATGTCCTTACAAAAGAGTTTTGCAAATATTATTGACAATTCGTTTTTTAGAAAAGAAAAAGCGAAGGTTTCAATTTGTCACTTTCTTAAGAAATTATTGTAAACTTCAGTAATATTCTTTGTCTTCATCGAAGTGCACGTCCTATTAATTGTCTACACTCATCGATATACTGTCTAATTAGATTGAAATAAAATTCAGAAGTTTTCGAAACTCGAGATTCTAAAAAGTAATAGATTATCAATTTAGCATTTTTTCTCTTTCTGAAAATTAGAGTCTACTCTCGGAGAACCAATATTGCTCGAGATATAGTAGTCTACATTCTTCTTTGGAATTGTTCCAATTTAGTTATATTTCTTTTACATTGAGCAATTCTTCTCGTCGGTCCTGTGCATTACCGAGAAGCAAGATTGATTGTAATTAATGTTGAGTAAACGAGCTTTAATCCTAAAATATACAAAGTTCATAAAAACAGAGAGTGGAACGAATGAAGCTACAATAGAATGCGTAAACCCATTTCGACTTACTGTAGTAAAAACGTATACAACCCACATGCGGAAATGGACGCCGCAATTCACAAGCTCTGACGGATTGCTACCTTTTTCTGGCTCAGTGTTTTTCTTCTAATTATACGATTCTCTAATAATGAAATCAGACTTTATATTTTAAAGAAGATAGAAAGTAATGAAAAACTGGCAAGAGACGAAGAAATATGAGTTTTTGTGTATCAAATAAGGGTGGAAGAACATTGAGGCCCAGAGGAGTAGATTTAAATAGATGAGTCATTTAAGAATATAGATACCTAATAAAAAGAAGGGAACTTTAAAAAAATACCTCATGCTGTTTTAAACATTTCTCTCACCCCTCCCGCTCTTCTTCGCAGATAATCACAAAGAGCTTGAATCCCCACCCCCACCCTTCACG
Organism: Belonocnema kinseyi; assembly: GCF_010883055.1. Taxonomy (NCBI): domain Eukaryota; kingdom Metazoa; phylum Arthropoda; class Insecta; order Hymenoptera; family Cynipidae; genus Belonocnema; species Belonocnema kinseyi. The sequence goes on along the minus strand of NC_046660.1, from coordinate 32,125,880 downwards.
GGGTAACGTAGCGAATATGAAAAGCCCATTCACCTTTCATTAAAAACTTTTTCTTCAGTTTCATTTAATGAATACCTAGAATAAAACACATAAAATACAAAGCTAATTGCCTAAGAGTTGACCACTTTTAATTCCAGTAATTTTCCACTTTTCCTTTGAAAAATATTAAAGTTCCAAAATTTTAGACCATATCGGTTAGAAATGATAAATAAACAAATACGCAAAATATCCTGTCACGCGCCTGTTTCCACCTACAAATTTAAAATAAAAGAATTCTAAATAATAATACTATATTAAGTTGAAAAAGATAAGACTTTTCAACAAGATAGCATATTATACTTGTAAAATAAGTTTTAAATAATGTAGTTTATCTTTCAATCAAGTAGTTGCATTTTTAATTGAAAAAGATTAATTGTTAATAAAAAGGTCCAACAGAAACATTTTCAACTAAAATCTATGAATTTTTAACCACAAAGAGAATTATCAAATTTTCAGTTGAAGAATTAAATTTTAATCAAAAAGAAACAAAAAAGTATAATTGTGTTAGACTTGGAAAAAAAGGAAACAGAGGAAAAATAAATTCATTTGAACACATAGGAACGCTTGACGTACGGCACAAAATTTAATCATGAAATTCCCTGATTATTACGAATACCAGCAGGGACGCCGAATATTGCTTTTTCTAAATAATGATAAAAAAATGACCGACTCTCGCCTCTATGAAGAAAATTTTATCAAAATGAAAAAAGTGCACTTTACTCTTTCAGTCTGCATGCAAAATACCATATGCTAATTAATAATAGAATTTACCATATAATTGATAGTTTACTCCTGATTAGTACATTTCAGGCAATTCTTATTTAATGATAATAATGTATTATATATATATAATTTTATTCTGTTTTTAAAGTTCTTGTGATTGAATGACAGCTTGCGTCACATATTTATAATTTTCACTCTTAATTTTTCATGGTAAATTACCGCGAATGTAGTTTTCATAAAAAAGTTATCTCCATAAAAAATGAAAATCTTAATAACCCCACTTTTTTTCCTGAAAATTTTTAGGAATAACACCTGCTAATATAGTATAATTACCATTAACTGTCTATTTGCTATTTGTTTGGTTTTTAGGAGAAAAAATTATATTTGATGTTTTCAATTCAACCATTGTAATAATCCTGTCAAAAGTTTAATATAATTCTAGTTTTAATAGTGGGTAGTATCTGCTTCAATTTAGATTTTTTATGTTTTTCAAAAATTATCATTGCAGCGAACATTTTTTTTCCAAAAGGGCATATTGAAATGTCCAGATTATTTTAAATTGTTTACAATTTAAAATAATTTAATGATTTAATTTGTTGAAAAGTCGAAATAGCCCTACAATTTTTATCCTTTCTTCGCTTATCTTATCTGTATCGGAAAAGTTAACAACAAATACTTATTTTTTATTAAAAAACAAAAAAATACCAAATAGGAAATTTATTGTAAGTAGACTATCTTAGCACATATTATCTCCAAATATTTATGAAAAAACGTGGGGTATTTGAGAAGGTTTATTTTTTTTTACAAATCGAAAAAACCAAACCTTTTTTATAATTTTTAAAGTTTTTCTGTAGATTTTTAAAGAGCGATGAAAACTGGATAAACTAAAGTAAGAAAACACTGCATGATTTTAACTGCATTCAGTCTAAGATATTCATAAAATTAAAGATGTTAAATTTAAAGATCAGTATTTAAATAGCTCTTATGCCCTTTAAATATCGTAAATGGAACCCTTCTCACTGAATGACTTTTCATTGTGAATTTAAATTTGAATAAAATTTTGACAACAAAATAGAATTCTTTAAAAGTAATAGCAAAAAAGGCTACAGTAAATATAAAAACGTGATTATATCATTTCATGGCTAATTTATTTCTTATTTTTTGCAATGATTTTATCTATTTTTAACGAACCTGAACGAATTCATCTCTTTCAGGAATTACGGAGAATTCCGTAATATTGGTCAGTCTCACGAAAAACTTCGTAATACTAGTCAGTGCCTATTTAAATACGAAAAAAGTTTCCCTATTTATTCTGCAAGAAAATTCAATAATCTCGTCCTTTGCTATTAGCCTCAATACTTACACGCTTTCGTTCCTTTATTTTCCATTGTAACGCAATATAACGTTACGAGTAATTGGCTCTGCAAATACAAGAAATTAAAAACTGTAGGTGAAGTCCAGTGTCAGTGGGCGCTATACTAATCTCTGCGGCGGGAACAATATTTTTCAGTGATGCTATAAATTAGTTGAACCCACCATCCTCGATTCCTTTATCACGCGACGCTTCGCCACAGATATACCGTCCGCGAACTTGTACTCTAAATGATACAAATAACCAGTCCTGCCAGATATGCATATATTGCAAAATTATATTTCAAATAGAAAAATTTACACATTTAACATAACTTCATGTGTGAGATGCCATAAACAGAAATGCAATTACTACAGTTGAAAAAAATGCACGACTAGCCTCCAGTAAGTTCAACCCAAAAAAACTTGCACAGCAAGTTTCTCTTTTGTAAGTGTTTCGGGCAAACACTTAAACAAAAATCACATTAAAAGTGTGATTTTTCTCAAAGACGACGGAAAATATAAGTAACAGTTCAAAGTTTAAAATTTTTTAGCTTCTTGAAATCTATTAAATTCTATCCTTTCCAAACTTTATGATAGTATAATTCAATGAAAGTTTTTAAAATTTAAAAAAAATCGATTAAAATAGCATTTAGTTTAAGAAACTTTAACATTTTATCATCACAAACCTTTCATTTTAGTTTACTGACTATTCAAAGAACATTTTCTATAAGATTATCAAGGTTCCTGAGCTTTAAAGTACAAAAAAATTGGTTTTTATTTCTAAAAATAAAGAAATATAATTTTTATCGATTTAAAGTCTCATTTTTCTTAAAAAACGAAGAAAAATAGGAAACGTAATTCATAGCTTAAAATTGTTCCCTTTGTTTATCTATGTATATATTGTGTGTTTTA
>NC_046660.1:32118374-32122753 GCF_010883055.1 Belonocnema kinseyi | reverse complement strand
CTGAGTTCAATTCAGTTTCTAGTGTTAACCCCCTAAAATGGATAAATAGGCTTTCACAGGAGCGATTTTCATCAAATTTGTTATAAAGTGAGATTCGATGTGAAAACAATAATACGTTAAATTACAGAAAAATCCCTCATAGCAACCCTTCATCAATCATGATCTGCCCTCACAATAATTTTCGGTCTCAACTGTTTGATTTTTCTTCCGCTGAGAAAACAAGTGTTCTATGCTTTTTGTACTAAGGGATGAAAATACAACCCCTCAAATACATGCAAAGTTTTTTCTCTGGTTGGAGGTGACTTCTGTGGATGTTCTGAAATACTTCAAGTGCAAATATTCCTATCAAGAGTCCTCCAACTTCATTTTCTAACTTAAGGGTGGTTTTTTAGGGTGGCGTTTTTTTCTATCATCTGAGACCCTGTTACACTCCAAAACAGTTGTTATTTTGGATAGGTAGTGAGTGGAAATAATTCGGCCGTTAAAGGGTTAAAATACAGGTAGAAAGACGCTATATTTTCTCTGAATATTACAACTTGTTTTCAAATTTTCAGCTAGAGTAAGGAAATATTAGTGACAGTTGAAAAAAACTATTTAAAGAATGTATTATTTATAACAGTATCTTTTTATAATAATTTTAGAAAGTTGTTTTTTCTGAGAAACAAAGTAATTAGGTAACAAAGTGAATTGTTTAAAAATGTATTATTGTTTACAACTATCATCTCTTAAAGAAATCCTAGAAATGTGCGTTTTTATATGATATTTCCCACCTATTTTCAACTTTGAAATAACAATGAGGGAATAATTATTCAAAGTTCACATAATGAATATAATTTATAACCATATTATAAGTTGCGGTTTTATCTGAAATTTCCAACTTTCTTCTAACTTTTCAGTTAGACGGAGGTTATGATCAACAAAAATCTACACAGTATTTGTTTAGAACATTTATCCTTATTAATAACTATTTTCTCTTAGAATAATTATAGAAAGTAGCGTTTTTTCTGAAATTTTAACTTTTATTTACCTTTTTAATTATGGACAATTAATGAAAAATAATTAATAAACATTAAAGAGAATCATTTTTTACATATGATTACATTTGTTTCTCAATAAGAAAAGAACATTTTTATTTGTATTTAAACAGTTAGTTGTGTATTCAATCTCTCCCTTGTACGGGTTTGAGGGCCTCCGCTCCCTGTACATAAAATTTACACTCCATCCTTAATCTAATTTAAATAGGTAGTTGATTGCACAGCATAAAATAAAAAATGTTAACTACACAGTATTAATATCAGCCTCCTTTCAACTGTTTTTCCTAGATTTTAAATAAAACAGGTTGTCATCAATAATAAGATACATATATTAATAAATTATAAACTTCTCAATCAAATGAATAATTGCTATCAATTGTGCTGTAAAAAAGAGCTATATGAATGTTGTCCAATTTTTATTTCAGAAAAAAATATTTTAAAAGAAATTGTTTAAAAACAGAGTTTTTTTGGATGTTTCTTTTTTTTTCTTTAATAAAAAGTCTCAAAAAGTTGAAAATTGCAGCATAAATCAAGAATTTCTATGGAAGTATTTATTTATTCTCTACATTTAATCTCTTCAACTTGAGATTTAATTAATTGAATCACAATAATAGGCATTTTTTAGAATCCTATAAAATAGATTTACGGGGATGAAATTTAAAAACTAATTTGCTATTTGTGCTGTATAGCAAATTGCGAAAAGAAATGTTGGGGGACAACTCGATATGTCTAATATTAACGATTCTGTAATAAGTTCTGCAAAACGTCTGTTTTTTCGTATCAGAAATACTTCGTAAGCTTCATAGAGCTGTGCCACCTCTAAATATTACATTTTTGCACGCAAAAGACTTAATGATTTTGTGAAAAATTGGTTAGTTAATGTTGATTTTTTCACAAAGCAAAAATACATAAACAAATAAAGAGACAAAATTGGCCTTTTCTGCGTCTTTATCGCAAAAAAAAACAGAAAGAAACTTAGAATTAGCTGGAATTATTGCATCTGCGATGATAGAACAGTATTAATTCTAACAATATTCAAATTAATTGTCATAAACAATTTTTACAAACAAATCCTTTCAGAAAATTAATTGCTTGTTTAGTGCTAGCTGCTAAGAGTCTTATCAGAGTCACCATTTTTTATGAAACATTAGCTTAACTTAACATTTTACCTGTTAACATTTGCCTATATGATCCTTCTGACCAAAAGTGATTTACAACTGTCTTCAACTGATCGTTTTCTGGTATAAATAAAATTATTTGTTTACTATTATATTTTAAATGACCATTCTTCCTATGATTAATCAACTATATTAATAAAAAATAAGTATGTCATTGCTATGAACATTGTTTAAAACGAAACTAAAATTTATAAATTTTACCTACAAAAGAGACAATTTTTCAAGGAAATTATCTGAGAATAAAGTTGCGTCATTGTTCAATGTTTAACTGTAAAAATGCTACAATCTGCCGTTTGATTGTACGTATGAGAGAGTTATTTTTTCTTTAATCGTTCTTGTGCGTAGCTTAATTATGATATTGAATTAACTACATTGATTAGCATTTTATATTCATGCTTATTGTGAATAATTTTGCAGACAAAAAATTGATATTGATTTTAATAATAAGATTATTACGAAAAAAAAACTTTGAATATATAAGTTGAGATTCAGGACTCGAATCAATCTTAGAGTTAAATTGTTCTATATATGAAGAATATTATAATTGAGATTACCACAAAAACGATTTAAGACAAAAAAACTTGTTTCTGTGATCAAACGGCAGATTGTTACATTTCGTAATATAAACTGTTGTTAAAAATTGCAAATTGTCATTTAGTGTCTCATATCTAATTTTTCAATTATTTTTAGTCTATTTCTGTATAATTCCAGTGAAAAAAGTCTCTTTTGTATGTAAAAATGATGAATAATAGTTTTTGTTGCTTAATAATCTCAAGAAATGTCACTTCAATATTGATTTAAAAAACTGAAAAATTTCTAGGAGGAGGCGACAATTTGTGGAATAATTTCAACACAATTGTTGTTCACAACCTACTTTATTTACGTTTGATAAAACTCAAAGTATATAAATGCCCTTGAAAACAATCGTGAATCACGTTTGGTCAGAAAAATTCATATAGCTATGAGAAAAACTCATTTATTGAAAAAGTTATTATAGAAATGTTTATAAAAACAGTATATGTTAACTTATGCTCATTTTTCGTTACAAACTATAACTTTTACACATAATCTTAGCAACTAACGTGAAACAAACCGTTTTTTCAAAAAAATTTCAAAAATCTAATAAAGCGACTAAAATAACGTTTAGTTTGACCAAAATCAAGATTTTATTTTTTTTTGAACTTTTTTTTAGTTGTGTATTAATATTGATAGTCGTCCCCCTTCCTGCAATCTATAAAAGGATAGATACCGTCACCATGTATTTACTTTGTGTATTTTAACAACCATAGGTCGACTTTCTTAAATTTATTCAAATATACAAGATATATATCTGGTAAGAGTATCATTTTATAGATTTCAGTAAGAGGAACGAGTTTGAATATTGATACTAAACTAAAAATGAAAAACATTTAAAAAAATAAAATTTTGAAGTCCGTGAAATTAAATGCCATTCTAGTTGCTTTGAGAGATTTTTTATATATGGGTCATTACATGGGAGATTTACAATCAAAATTTTTTGTCTACAAAACATTTTTTTGAGTTTTGTGATCGAAAATAATCGACAAGTATTTTTTTATTTCAATGTTTTCAATCGGTCACTGTAAGAGATATTTTGAATAGAAAAAATTATTCTTATACTGAAAATACATATTAACCCACAAGCTTTGCAAAATAGTATAACATACTTCCTGTTGTTGTTTTTTTCATAACAATATACTGCATTTTTGTAAAAAATTTTGTTTATTTTTAACTTGGAAAATTTTTTTCCCGTTTTTACCTTAAAATTTTGGTTCAAGATTCTCAAATTAGCAGGAAAAATTTGATAATGGGGAAATGAAAACTCCAAGTGTTACGAATTTTTAAAATCCGTCGCGCACGTTGCGGCCAGCCAGCTAGCGAGCACACTTAGATGCCGTCGAATGAAAAAATTCTTAACATCTGGACTATTCATTTCCTGCATATTTAAAAATCTTGAACAAAAATTTGAAGGCAAAAAAACGAGAAAAAAATGTTCCAAGTTCAAAATAAATAAAATTGTTTATAAAAATGCACTAAATATGCACTATCTCGAGATTTTCGAGTATTACACTGAAATAAAAAAATACGTGTAGATTATTTTTGAAGACAAAATGCAAAATAAAATATTTTTAGGGAATTTTTTTCATTT
>NC_046660.1:32105146-32118274 GCF_010883055.1 Belonocnema kinseyi | reverse complement strand
TAAATTTTTTTTTACGAAAATTGGCAGATAAATTGAAGCACAAATACCCACAATCGCACCTCTGCCTACACAAATAGTTGACACAACAAAGAACTTATTTAATAAAATTAAAACAAATGTAAATTGTAATAAAGTCAATTGTTGTTAGCATAATTCTAGCCCGAATCGAAATATAAGTCCTATTTTTATTTTATTAAATTCTCTACCGTCAGAGACTTTACGAGGATCTAATAAGGATTAATTCAATATAATGCAAGTACTATTCAACTTCTCAAAATGTGCACAAACTTCCATTTTTACATGTTTGGAGGTCTTAAAATGGACTTAATAAAATATATTAGATTCTCGTAGATTCTCTATTCAGTACTTATTAAATAGAATAAAGGGTTTGTAGATTATAAATTTCCTACATGTAGTAAATTCTTAATAATAATTTTGTTCTTTGTTTATTGAGTGGAAAGTAGAATGGTGCAATATTTTTGTATTTTTATTAATGAATATTTATTAAGAAACTTTCAAATGAAACTTTTTCTGTTTTAAAGAATACCCAAAATTTGGTTTCAGATTCATAAATTTTGACTGGAAATTTAATTACAGAGACGTTAAGCGATAATCCGCCCAATATATTCTATCGGATTGAGAATTGCTCGAGTCGTGCAAAATGCCTTGATTCAGGGGAATCTATAAACCATTTGTTGATTCTGAATATATAATTTTAGATTAATTGAAATAATGTTTCATATCCTAACGAAAAAATTTGCATAGACTGATATTTTATAATTTCAAGTATTTTGGGTGATTTTAAGCACGGTCTATATTTTAACACCCTCATCAATTTTTAATTCATCATAATTATGTATATCGTACGAAAAACAATGAGACGAAAAATTGCAAAGTGGCAACTTTATCATTTTTTTAAACAAATGACCGATTCACATAAAATATAAATATCTGAGAAAGTACATGCCAGCAATTTAAATTAACCTTTCGAAAATAGTATGAAAATAAGGACAAATTATTATTAATGAAATACAATGCCGGACTCGATTCTTAGAGGAGCTGAAAGGCATTATCGTTTCTATATTTGTGGTTAATTTTATTTCAAAAAATTAATTGATTTGCATGTTCATCCCTAAATTAAAATAATCACTGCTGCAGTACTAAAAGAAGTTGGACGGGCGTTACTTTTCATAAACTACTTTAGCTTTTTTAGAAGTTGGGACTAGGTCAGGAAGTCATATTTTCTATCAATAATGGAAATATTTTGTTAAAAATTAATTTTTTTAGTCGAAGGTTCATCTCTAAAGTTAAAAATTTAACTATTTGCATTAAAATTCGTTTCATGTTTGGTTGAAAATAAATGTCTTAAACTGACAATAGTAAACTATTCCATTTGTGGTTAAAAAAGAAGCTTTTTAATTAGAAATTTAATTATTTGGTTGAAAATTTATCTTTTGATCTTGAAAGTTCCAATTCTAGACAAAAAATTCACATATTTTGTTTAAAATTTATCTTTCTTAATAAAAATGAATCTTCTGTTCCTTCTTGGTCGATTATTTGACTTAAAGTTGAACTACTGTGTAAAAAAAAATTTATTGGGGATTTAGATATAATTACACTTGAAAACACAACTATTTGCTATTAAGTGAATTTTTATGTTAAAAATAATACTGTTTTTCAGGAAATCCATCTTTTTGGATTGAAAATTCAACAGTTTGGTAAAAAATTAAACTATTTGGTTTGAACTTTATAGTTTATATTGTATAATTTAAAAATAAACCTATTTGGTAACGAATTGATGTATTTGGTTGAAAATTCGTTTTCTTGGGTAGAAAAGTATTCTTTTTTGTTGAGAATTTATCTTTTAGGTTAAAAATTTAACAATTTTGTTGAACATTCGCTTTTTTTGCAGATTGTTTTTAATAGAGCTTTTATCTGAAATTTCCACGATTTCAAGTTTGCTTGCAACTTTAAGCCATATGTTTGATGAGTTAAAAATTAAACTACTTGGTAGGAAATTTCTGTGTTTGATTGAAAAGTCGTCTTTTTTCAACGCTTTCGTTGAAGATTCAACTGCTTGGTAGAAAATTCATATATTTGGTTAAAAAACATCTTTTTTATTAGAAAATTATTCTTGTTTGTTGAAAGTTTAACTTTTTTGTCAAGAAATTAACTATGCTGTAGAAAATTCTCTTTTTTCGTTCAAAATTTATCTTTCTTGTTTGAAAAGCACTGTTCTTTTTTATTTAGCCGTCTTCTGAAAAAATAATCTTATTATCTACAAAATTGCACTAAATCAATTATTAAATAATTCATTTTTGGCTATATAGGTACAAATCCACTTGCTTCGATCTAATTTTTCTGATAATGTATGTACCGAAAATTAGTTTCATTGTAAAATAAATAGCAATATAACACTTTGAAATATTTTCTTGCAATTCAGTTAATAATAATGATTTTAATGTCAACATTGCTCATATATTTTTGTTGAAATTTATTTAAAATACATTTCCATTAATGTATATTACACATTATATGGTCAAATAGTCGAGAAATTTACCGTGACTCTAAAAAAACAGCGAAAAAGTCGACTGTAATCCATTTTTTGGAACTTGAAAGTCAGTTAGGGAGGGTAAAAAATATTTTAAAAGAATTATCAACATGCAAGTATAAATCGACTTGCTTTGAACTATTTTATTTTATAATTTATATCTCAAAAAAAATTTTGCTTCTAATTTGAAAAATTGCTTCGTTTTTTGAGATGTTTAGCTATATCTAAGATGCGGATACAGAAGGAATTTTTTTATGAAACTTTATGGGAGTGTTTTTGACTCACAAAAGAAAGTTTTCATTGCTATTAGAACTTCACGAAAAAAACTTTTTTCGATTGTATGTTTTTATTTATATGAATATAGGTAATGAAGTGTATGTTAGACCTAAAATTTTATAGAGATTATAAGAAGTGTAAATAAGAACTTCAAAAATACTGCACAAATTTTTAGGAGACTCAAAGAGGATTAAAATTGTACTAAATAAGACTTACGAGAATCAAACAAAGAAGACGAGTATTAATAAGGTCCCAAAAAGAATTCATTCAGCACCACGGAGAATATAAAAAGGACCTATATTTCAACTCAGGGGGCGGGGGCAAAACTAATATGCACTGATTAAAAAAAGGTTACAAAATCAATAGAAAAGAAGTTATGAATCTTTCACAATAATAAATTTATCGTCTTGAAAAATATATCGTTATTGTTTCCTCATAGAGGAAATTTTGTAATAGCAACAATGTCGAAAAATTTAAAATTTTCTAATCGATCGCAGTTCAATTAAAAAATTGCTTCTATTATTTTTATTATATTTATTATAGCGTACATGTTTGGCAGTTCACTTGGATTAGCAAAAAAATGTAATTGACCAGAGAAAAATACTAATTCTAATTTTTGATTAAGTCTATGCTGAATATGTATTTATTCTACCATATCATATAACTTTCGCCGTTCATCCGAATAAAAAAAATCGCTTGAAAATAAAAATAAAAATGCTTTATTTTTTTTTATTTTCACCTTTGACCGAGCTGTGAAAATTAGGAGAATTTTTTTCTTTGTTAAAAGTTTTATAAAGTATAATGTTTCAGGGTGAGCTAAAGGTTTCTTTTTCTTGTCTATGGAGAAACTTGAAATTTAGCTAATAAAAAAAGGGAAATTGTGGGATTAGGGGGATTAAGGGAGTGAGTGAACGAGTGCGCGCGTTTGGATATTGGGGGCAGGGGTTAGACGTGGGGTTGATCCGTGGTAGATAACGTAGGGTAAGCGGACGATACCCTTGGGAACACTAGGTAGGCATGCCAATACAGGAGTGGAGATAGGATACCCAACAGTGGAAACGCGTGGAAATCCTGGCCTGCCATCTGCAGCTTCTGGATATTCCAGCGGAACAGCTGATTTACATCTACTGTGAATCTCAGTATACCTAGGCACCTCCATGTAAATCATCACTAATCTTCTGCTAGCTTATCAACTCCACCATGTTCTAATCACTTTAATGGAAAACATCCAAATAATCCATCACCATCCTTCCCTTCATGTCATCACCAAAAACTCGAGCAAGACCTAACTAAATTATTAATATTTATTTATTAATAATAATTAGCTGATTATAGAGTGAAAGGGCCATCCATAAGCTTATTATGGCCGAAAGTAACGAAACGTGTCTCTGCATTTTCTTTACATTTCTAGTGAACTCAGTTGCTAGTATGCCTACGCGACTCAAGTGAATATGAAAAAATTAAATAATGAGTACTTATAGCCCAATGCGCTCTCAAAATAGAGAAAATAGGGCAATTTTTGATGAAAATAGGAGAATATAGTGGAGTCAATCCTCTTTAATAAAATTAATATTTAAATGTACCATATTTAATTTCAATAGGAAATGCTTTAAATTCCTAAGATTTCAAGTTGAAATCTATTGCATTTTGGATTGAGTAGTTAAATTTAAAACCAAAAAAGATTTTACATCAAAGAAGAAGAAGCTTTAACTCAAAAAGACGAATTTCGAACAAACAAAAATTAATTTTTATTTAAACCGTGGCAGTGGCAAGTAAGAAGTTAAACTTTTATTTAAAAGAATTAATTTTTAACAAAATAGTGAAGTAAGTTTATTAAATTGGTAAATTTTTAGGCCAAAAAGGCGAAATTTTTTGCAAAAAAAAATGAAAGATTACTATTGTAGCAAAAATGTGAATTAAAAAAATATAAAAGGATTAATATTGAGCAAAGTAGTAGAATTCTTAACCAAGTAGTTGAATTTTGAACCTGAAAAGATGAATTTTTAACTAAGGAGATTAATTTTCTACCAAAAGACGAATTTTCAATTAAACATATAAATTTGCAAACTGTAGGTAAATTTTGAACTAATGTAGAAAATTTTTTAAACAAAAAATGGAACTGTTAGGTTTTCAGTTGACAATTTAATTGCCCACAAAAAGAAGAACTTTTAATGAGTTGACTTTCACCAAAAGAGATGGATCTTTAACGAAATAGTTGGATTTTCAACAAAAAAGATGAATTTTCGACCTAAAAAATGCATTTTTTTCAAAATACATACATGTGCAGTGAAAAAATATTGCTAAGCCAAAAAGTTTGTTTAACTAAGACCATGAATTTTCAATAAAAATTGTAAATCTACAAAAAATTTATTTTTAACAATAGAGTTCCGAATTCAACCAAATAATATAATTTTTAACAAAAAAAAATTTATATTTGAATTTCAAAAAATTAATGTTCATCCAAACATATAAAGGATTTTATACAAAATAATTGCATTGTAATCAAATGATTCAATTTCTAACCAAAAACACTGAAACTGTTACAACATGTTTTCAATCACAGTTTATGACGCCCCCCCCCCAGTGGTATCATAGTTTATGGGCGGCCCCAAAGTTTGAACAACAAAAAAATTAACAGTAACTGTTTACATTATAAATATATTTGATATCGGAAATTTTTTAATATAGTACCGCAGAATTGTTGTTATTCTTATGTACTAAGAGAGTGCCAATAGAATGGAGTGTAGAAAATTTCCAACAAGCGCTTCTCGTTTTGTTGCGAATGTTAGTGTAAACCGGAATTGACTCTGCACTCTGTAGAGCAAATAGTCTGCAGAAGTAATGATATACACAGCACAGTTATCTGTTCTGTGTGCCGCGAGACCGATGCAAAATGGTCTGAAGCTTGCCCGGTGACTGAGGATCATCGGTGGCTGGGAACTTTGAGCATTTCAAATGATGCTGCACTATCCAAGCGGTTTGCTTTCTGACTTTGCGTATGCCTCAGGAATCCACAGCTCTTGCCACACTAACTAATACTTTAGCTGACTATCGAACTCTCTAATACGGTGGAATGAGGTCTTTATAACGAAGTTTCAACTTTGAATTGACCCTTGTGAGCTACGCAAACCTTAGGCTTTGTTATAAAGTTATTTACATACAAATTACTTATAAAGTTGATAGTTACAAATTCTTAGATTAATTCCACTCTCATACATACCCCTCTTTTATGTCCGACCTCCTCAAACCGCTGGCCCCTCCTGACCCTTCCCATTACCTCCTCCCAATCATGGTCATCCTCTTCTCCGTCAACCCCTAAACATAATCACTCTTGTTATTCCGATTTTTAAAAGCCTCAATACTCTAATTTCAATCCCCCACATTCTCTCTTTTGGAAACCCTTATATCAGCCAATACCATACTTAAAATCCTGAATACGTATTATTAGTGACTATAGCCTTTTAAAATCCTCTGAGCCCCTTCAACAACCAACAACTTTCATCTCTTTCTACTTCTTACTGCCAAATCTGCCCCTCTTTCTTAATCTCTCCACCCCCCCTCACCATTCCCACACGGAAAACTTCCATTTCCTCCTACTTCTTTCCAACTCTATTCCTCTTCCTCTCTATCAATATCCTCAAAAGAGGCTCAGAAAAAACTTAGAATAAAATTTGTTGCAGGAACTTTTTTGGAGCGATAAAGTTTTGTGTGGCCCACTTCGCGTATTTCAAAAAACATGTGTTTTTCATAGAAAAACAAAAGAAAGTTTAACCGATATTTGTGTGAAGTTTATCCTGTCAAGTTAATTTTTGGTTCAGAGAATCTTTCATCGGAAATCGATATAAAGTTTATCTTCTATTTTTTCTGTGGTTGATCTGAATTACTTAAATACAAAACTGTCCCTTTAAGATCCTTCCACAGTTTGAAATATTGACTTGCGCTAATGCAAGTCCATCCATACTCCTGCACACTGAGCCTTCCCAACCCTGATCCTTGTCTCCAGTCTCCTATCCAAATAGATAATCTGTACTAATGACCCACTAACTTTCCATTTATAATTGTTCTTGCCCAAAATAGATTCAACATGATTATGCTTACCTATGCTACTGGTCTTCTTCCACCACCCCAACATCTTTCCCCCTCACAACTCAAATCCTACACTTTCCGATCTCCTGCCAATGCTGATTCCTCTCACCACATGCCCCTGTTTATCCAACACAATCTCATTTCCGCAGTGTACTCGTATATTTCCGATTCTTTCCTCTGATTTACCTCCCATCCTTCTTTAGAAAGAATAGTTCCTCTCTAAACACCATACTCTACCTCACCTTCTTGCCTCCTTCGTATCTCTCAACCTTCTGATTCAATTTTCCTTTTTCTGGTCCTTGACATTTAACTATTAATTTCTTGTTCTAATTTTTGTTATTGTGAGTAGAAATTAAAGCCTCTCATCGAAAAATACTAACAATCACAAATAATTTCAAATGCAAAGAAATCGGCAGGTGCTCTCAAGAAAGGGATTCCTAGGGAACAGTAACAATAAGATTAAAATAAAAACTCTTTGGTCCCTGAGATTAAATTTTCTCCTTTTTTTCAGTTTTTAATAGATGGTAAAAAGAAAATTATTATAAAACAGCAGATTTCGCTCATCGCATACCTGCATGCCCAGAACTTGAATTTATCGTAAAAGAAAATTGGAGTAAAATTAAGGTTTTAAGCATAGGTGTCTGAAAACCTCAACTTCCTTTTTTTAGCTAACACATGCTGAAAAAAAACGACAGCGTTACATCCAAATTTGTATTGCGCATCTACAGACTAAGATATTCAATGTATTATCAAAGAAAATCTGATGAAAAGGAAAGCTTAAAGCATAGAGTTCGAGAAACAAATTTTAAAAAAAATCATTTATTGTACGTTTAAGGGACAATAGCTTAAGCATAAGCCTTTCCCGAACCGTTGTTCTGAAGGTTTTTGGCGTAGCCTACGGAATACTTTAGACTATTTTTCAATCTTTAAATTATTGCAATAAATTTCAAAATACACACAGATTTTAAAAATTATTTACAATTTTTTTTCTTTATTATAATGTTTTTTGCCTAGCTTTAAAGTGAAATCGGTCAACTTTGGAAATCCTTGTAAGGAAATCGAACCACATAACTTCCGAATGCCGGTCGGTTACTTTTACCACTAAGATCGAAGAATTTTTTTTCAGGAACACATGCTGTATTATGCAAGTTGCAACGTATTAATACAAGTCAATTTTTAAACACCGATCAGTAAAGATATCTTCTTCACCCTAGGAATCGAACCTTTTTCAGAAAAAAGTTAATAAAAAAATGTTTAATTCATATTTCCATCTAGTCTGAAAAGACAATAATAATTTCTGTTATTTGAAGAGTGAACTTAGATCGATAGTGTTGATTTTCATTTTCACGTGGGGTGAAAAAGATACTTCTACTGAGCAATCGAGAAGGTATTTTTTCAGAAAAAATTTAATTTAAAAAAAGATTAAGTGATTTACTTAGAATAATTTATAATATTAAGTTACATTAAAAAATGTGTAAGTCTTCTTATTCGATCAAACCCATATATATATGATAAAGTGACAATTTTTCTATACGCCTAATACAAATTTTCTACAATAAACATAAAACGAAATGAAAAAATGTAGAGCTACTTTTATTAATTCAATTTCAGGTAAGAAAAAACGCGAAAAAATAAAATATTAGCCCTTGGAAAATAGTTTCCCATTCATAATTATATGAAAATATCTCCCAACTTCATTTTAATGTTTCCTAGGGGATCTATTGTTTCTGGCTTTTTGCCGAAATCCTCTTCTCTAGGCCAAGAATCGACTTTTTTAAAGCTTACGGAAAAGATATTAGCCCCACGCCAGGCGCTTTATGACTTCAATTTTTTTAGATGAAAAGAGATAAGGAAAATCGAGGATGCCAAGTCGAAGAACTTCTGATTCCAATACATGTTGATTGCAAAAGTCCTAAGTCTTTTCACGGTTACCGTGCCGGGGGGGGGGGGGGGGGGGGGGGGGGGGATAGCAGATAGTATACGCGAAATAGAGGAAAGGTGATGTGAAAGGAGTCGAGGTTTTTGTCAAGGGTAAAGGTAAGGGTAAAAGGAAGAGAAAGAATAAACATTGTAGAGGGTGAAGATCCAACAAGGAAGTTTTCGGATGCTAGCCAATAGCGATTGCAGGAAATGCTATTGGCTTGCTGAGGTCACTTTTCTATGCCTGGAGAAAATCCAACAACACGTATGTAGCTCCGTCGAGAATGATTGTTTGTCGGGTTGAACGATTCTCGCTGTATCAAAGATGAGATCCTGGGGAAAAGGTGATTCGCGAAATCTTCGAAGAGGGAGAAATAAAGACAGTGGGAGTGGGAGGCACATGATACGAGAAATGTGAGAAATGCGAAAAACAGGTCCGAATTTATGACGATCGTACAATAAAACCACCCTACCAACCAATCTTTTATTTGCCCTCACACAAACGACTTCTTCACCTCCGGGCTTCACCTTCAGCTTGTCATTGTAAGAATAGTGAGGTGACTCTAAATTTCCAAATCGTGCGGTAATTTAAGGAAAATTAACATTTTGTCCCCATTTTTACGGATTTGAACCAAAATATTCTTCCTGCATCATAATGGATAATTTTGATAAGGGAGAAAATGACAGTTTTTGTTTCGAAATATTATAAGTGATTTTAGAATGATATCGCAATAACAATGAGCATTTATTAGGATGTGTAGTTTTGAGTATGCTGATATTCGTATGCTTCTGGAAGTTATAACCGTCTCTCTTCATTCCTCTTTTGAATCTTCTTGTAGCAAACAAAATATGTATTGTGATAAACTCTTGACCTGTCACAATATAAATAATTTTATTAACTTTCTCAATAATTAATTCTTCATCCCTTCCAGGTGTTAAGTTGTACTATTCTCAGAGTTGTTTCTCCAGAATAGTGTGTAACAAGATTTATAAATAATATTAGGTCAGATCTTCATGGTCTGGCTATTACTGACACAATCTACTTATATACAGTCTACACTGATTTTATTATTTATGGCCATTGCATAAATTAGAGAAAAAATTAATGGTAATAATCTTTGAATTAATTTAGTCACTTTATCCTCATTGCAGCTACTATTTTCAGTGCATTTTTTATCGCGTGACTTTTTTTTCAGTTTGTCATCTGATAAAATTGTCTTCATTTAAAGCAGCCTGAAGTTGTTTTCCTTGCTTTAAAATCTTTTCTCTTTGCCTTGCAAGTTACTAATTTTACATAGTGAGATTAAAATTATTAAATTTTAAAAATGGTGATACACAATTTAAAAATGAGTTATTTTTAATGAATTAGTTTCAAGTTTATAATCTCTAAAATTGATGCAAACTCCTGTTAAAAACAAAAATCCAACGACCAAATTTGAACCACAACGAATAAACAGAAACAAAAAATTCTATTGTAATCTGAAAAAAAATTTTGCGGACAAAAATAAAAAACAGGAAAGAAAAATGAGAAGGTAGCCAACCATATCCTTTTCCTTCCCTTTTTCTTTTTTTCGTCTTTTTTATTTATATTATCATTCAATTACAATGAAATAACATTAAAAATGCAAATTAAAAATAAATAAAATTGTAATACGAACATTTCAGTACTCGTACAGTACCCTTATCAAGGCAAGGCAAATCTAAAAGGTAGAAATTGACAGCACCCACGAACATGTGCTCTCTCTTTGATATCTGAGAATCGAATGAGGGTCAGTAGGCCAATCCGTTGTAAACCGAATATAAATATCTGTCATAATTATATCAGAAATAGAAAAAGTAAAAGAAAAACAGAATTCATGAAACAGCCTCGTTAAATGATAATTAATCATATGAGCATAATTTTTGTTCAACTTTTCCAAATTGGTTTTTAAAGTAATAGATAACTTTTTCCTTTTTTTAATATAAAGCATTTCCATGAATTCTCTCATTCTCTCATTACTTTCACTATGCAAAATTTGAACATTATCCACGTCAAACTCATGGTCAACATCAACAAATGCCTTTGTATGTCTAGCGAGAACACTCTTGTAAATTATTACTCTCCTTGTTTTTGATTTGTTGAACTCTAATTGCAATATGCTTTTCAATTAACTTTTCTGGATAATGATTCAGAAAAGGATATTTCTAATCATGATAATTTTGAATTATTGCATGAAGATCTGTTAAAAAAATTAAGAAGATACATTTTTAAGATGCTTGATAATTGGAAAAAGAAAGGACTTCGAGGAAAGGATATAAGATGGACTGATATTAACACTGAAGACCCAGTTCTTGCAAGATGTCATGGTTTGAGAAAAATTCACAAAGATGGCTATCCCTTAACAATAGTCATTTCAGCTATTAACACTGCCACAACATTTTAGAACAGAATTTCAATTTGATTCTCAAAGACACCATTACAACTTCTGAATATAATGTCAAAAGTAGCTGGGAATTTCAAAAAAGTATTATTCAAAAAACGGTTCCGAATGACCATGTAATGATTTCTTTGGATGTTAGTGCAATGTTTCCGAGTATGCCCCTTGAATTAGTTAGACAGGCAATTTTGAAAAGATGGGAAAATATAGAAACTCATACTCGAATATCTAAAGAAGATTTTATCAAAGGTCTAGTTTTTATTATGGAGTCAACTTATTTTAAATTTAGTGGATCTTTTTATAGACAGAGGTCGGGTACTCCCATAGGTTCGGTCATTTCTCCGATTTTAGCAGAAATAGTGATGGAAGATTTGCAGCTTTTTGTTTTTGGGAAATTAGATTTTGTTTTGCCTTTTTATTTTCGGTTTGTCGACGATACCTTATTATATGTTCCTCTAGAAAAGTTGCAGACGGTCATTGATACCTTTAACAGTTTTCATCCAAAACTTCAATTTACTTATGAAATAGAACAGGATAATAGAATCAGTTTTTTGGATATTGTTAGGAATATCCTTTTCTGAATCATTATTCAACAGAGTTAATTAAGAAGCATATTGCCATTAGAGTTTAAAAGATTAAAATCAAAAAGAGTAATAATTTGCTTGCAGATAATCAGAAAGAGTTAAAGGAATATACTTCGTTTAATACCTTCGTTCTTCCACTTTTTGGTCAAATTTCTAAAACTATTGAACATATTTTAAACAAAATTGTAATTCATACTATTTTCCGTATTCCATTTAAAATGGATTCAGTGATAAATTTTTGTAAAGATCCTTTGAATAATTTAAAAAAGGGTGGTATGGTTTACAAGATTACTTGCAGGATCTGTAAGATGAATTACGTGGGACAGACTGGCAGACTTCTTAACACAAGGAGAGAGGAACACAAGAGTGATGGTCGTTTGGGACGCTGTTATAAGAGTGTTCTTGCCAGACATACAAAGGCATTTGTTGATGTTGACCATGAGTTTGACTGGGATGAAGTTCAAATTTTGCATAGTGAAAGTAATGAGCGAAAGAGAGAACTCATGGAAATGCTTTATATTAAAAAACAAAAAAGTTATCTATTAATTTAAAAACCGATTTGTGTCAGTTGAACAAAAGTGTTTGAGAGTATGTTTTGAAAATGCTCATTTTGTATCAATCTTTATGAATCATACGATGTCATAAAAAATTTATATTTATATTTTTTGGGAATTCCGGAATCCTAGGTTGTAATTGTACTTTAATAGCCGTCAGGTCTTCTCTTTGGAAATTCTTACGTCTTAAACTTGAATTTGTTCTCTAAAATTTTAGTATCAACTGGACAGACGTCTTTCGTTTATTTAGGAAAAGTTTTTATGTTTTTCCCAGATTATAGTTGCAGATGTTTAAAATAGCTAAAATGCAGCAGTTATACCAATCTAAGTTTGTCAATGTTTATGATTCTTAAAATCTTTATCTTTGTTCGCCATACGCTCTAGCACTTTAGGGACCAAGTTGTAAAAACTTTTTTTTTAACGGATTTACTGTACATCTTTCATTTAGTTTGCATTTACCGCTTAAACTGTTTAGACTCATCGCCCAACTTATTACTGACCATATCATATAAAACCTTTACTGCCGCACAAGGTTTAGAATTATACTTAAATTTTCTCTAAGGGTGAATTCACTTTCCAAAATATTCCACGTCACAATTTGGGTGTGCCCAAATTCTCCTACTTGTACCTCTCCTCAGCCAATAAACAATAAGCATCCCTTCTTTAATTTGTACTTCGCCTACGATAAGCTTACTTTGACTGCATTTTCACAAATCAGTCACGAACTGCATTCCGTGGCA
>NC_046660.1:32074660-32105046 GCF_010883055.1 Belonocnema kinseyi | reverse complement strand
TTACACTGTTTCTTAATAAATAAACAAAATTATATACAGTTTATGAGTTTCAATTTAGAACGGTTACGCGCTCGAACAAAAAGTTATGCTAATATGATTAATTACATATAACGAGGTTGTTTCATGAATTCTGTTTTTCTTTTACTTTCTCTATTTCTGATGTAATTGTGACAGATATTTATATTGTGTTTACAATAGATTCGCCTACTGACCCTTATATTATTCTCAGGTATCAAAGAGAGAGCACCTGTTCGTGCGTGCTGTCAATTTCTACCATTTAAATTTTTCTTGACTTGATGAGGGTACTGTACGAGTATCGAAACGTTGGTAATGCAATTTTATTATTTTTAATTTGCATTTTTAATGTTATTTTATTGTTAATGGATGATAATAAAAATAAAAAAGACGAAAGAAAGAAAAAGAGAAGGAAGGGGATGTGGCTGGCTACCTTCTCATTTTTCTTTCCTCTTTTTTATTTTTGTCCGCAAATTTTTTTTAAGATTACAATAGAATTTTTGGTTTTTGTTTATTCGTTGTGGTCCAAATTTTGTCGTTGGATTTTTGTTTTTAACAGGAGTATGAATCAATTTGATTCTTGGACGTTAAATAAGATTTTTAATTTGGATTTTAATCTAATTTAAATTTCTTACATTTTGATCTTTAAAATTCTTCTAATGTAAACGGTGAAAACGTCAGTGATATTTTTAATCACATTTTTTTCGTAAAAAAATATCCAATTGCTGCAAATATCATTTGATACCATATTATATAATACTTATTAAGAATATTTACCAATTATTTTTAAAATTCCATTATAAAATTATAGATTTCAATGCACAATTCTAAAACTGTGCAATTTTGGAGGCTTTGAACGTTAAGGTATTTTGCTTTAAAATTTTAAATTTGAAAATATTTCTGACGCATTTTCTTTAATTTTGGAGGTTTCTTTGTGCAAATATCACACCATTATAGTTTAAAAGTAAAATATTAAGAATGTCTGGACAATTTAAGAAATAAATATTTTATAATTGAAAAATGTTCTATTAAAATCATGAATACTCAGTTTTAAATTTAGCATTTTCAGGTTTTTATATCATAAATTCCTTCGTTTCGATTTTAAGCGTACAACTATGTATTAAATTCCTACAGAATAAATTAAAAATAATGCAAAATGTAGAAAATAATTATTCAAATTCATGACCTAAAAATGGGAAAATTTTTACTGAAAACACTAAACATTTTTTTTCTGCCGCTTTGCAGATAGGTGTAACAGGAGCTGCACGGGATGCGCGGGATCCGCGCTTGTTACTCAGGCTAGCACTTAGGCGTGAAAAAACAAAAGCGGAGCGGGCTATAATGAGATAGTTGCCACCCACTGTCAGCCCCAAAATCGGTGCTATAGAAGAGTTTCACCGTAATAGCGATAAAGCTTGGTATTCTTTCTTTTTTCAATATAGTCCAGTAATATGGTCGGGAAAATGGTGCTAATGTGGTAATATCTGGGGCAGTCATTTTTTTCTCTCTTAACTACTTCATTTTGGCGTGCATAATATGGGGTTAGGTTCTGTGAACAGGATTTTGCCCCGGAACCCGGAATTTTTTTTGGAAAATGGTGCAAAATATCACATTCCATTGGACTGGTGCTTACCTGTGCATTTGAGAGGTGAAAGTGTCCTTACAAAAATTAAAATAGATAAAAATCTGCGTAAAAACGGTGTTGTTCTATCACCAATAGTCTAGAAGTTACGGCCGTTCAAAGAACCCCTATTTTTTTACAATTTTTTGCAAAAATCATCATTATCAGTAATTAGATGTAAATACGTGTAATTTCAAAAAACAAAAGCAAAACAAAAATTTCCTAACAACACTATATCGCTAGTTAGCACCTACCAAAGGTGATCCATTTCGACCTTAATGTGCATGTAAATCCCCAGAATTCAGTTTTTTGTAAATGACTCCTTTTGAGGTTGTCACAGAAGAAAGTTCTTAGAGAATGAATACAAAAGCACTTAATAATACGTAGATTAAAAAATTTGACCTTCTCCCAATAGGTCACGAGTAATGAACTTGCAAATGTACCCTTAAACAGTACGCTAACGAAATCGCACCGCGGAACAAAAGTACGACCATTTTCTTAACATATAAGTTTTCAAGACAAATAATAGTTATTAAGAAATTAGTTAATTATCAAAATTAATAATAATCAACTACTTTTAAGTCAGAAATAATTAACTGTTTCATTAAATAAGTTTCCATCGCCTATCAAATGTTCATTTTTCGCCATTTTAATAATATTTGTATTGTAAATTCTCATCTGAAAATATATTTGTAACGTTGTGACATTGTCCTATTTTGAAAATATTAATCTGAAATCATTTAATTCTAAGATTCTTTCATTCAAAATAAAATGGGCGATTTTACCCTCACAGAAAAAAGTAAAGTTAAATTTTGATGTATGCAAAATTTTGCGCTGTTAAAGTTTACATGTTATTTAGCAAACTTTTATCATACGATCTAATAACAGTGTCGTCTGCTATGTCCTTAGCAGCGATGGAAAAACAAAAAAATATCAGTCAATTCGAGCTACAAATCAGGACACCAGACTCAAAAAACCTCTTCGCTTAGTTAATAATTATTTTTAAAATAATCATAATTATCGAGGATGAATTAAAACGTATTTTTTTGTAAATGGATATAAAGAACTTGACACAACAACTATCTATTGTTTTCGAACAAAACTAAACATGTAAATCGAATTAATTTTGCGTTTCAAGCATTATTAAGATTTCTAATACGATCAATAAGTTGCATCTTACATTAATTTCAGTTTTAAATTGAGTTTAAATATTAATAATTAAAAATGAATCATAATGTAAAGGTATATTTCAAATTTTAGTTTAAAAAATAGTTTCACAAATAATATATCAGGACGAAAATTGCTATCTAACAACCTGCGAACTAGAGTTAAGATTATAATTAATATGGCGACTTTTCAACTGGGTGTCAAATGCCTTTTTTCCAAGCACGAAAAATATATTTTCATCCACCCGCGATAAGTGCAATTATTTTGAAAATGAAATTTGAATAATTACAATGTTCATTAAAATCTCTTGTGCTGATTTCCAGACCGTTTTTATTCACAGTTCCATGTTCTTCGCCTTGCCGTCGTTACATAGCAGACGACACTATATAACTGAAAAATTATTCCGAGACGGTTTAAAAACACGAAGTTATCTCAGTTTTGTGTTAAGTTTATTCGATAATGCTAATTTCTCTTGCAGCGAATCTTTAAACTTAAATCGATGTAAACTTTCTTTTCTGTTTTTGCTGTGGTATTCCACAGTACCGTTTACATGAAGACAAATTTATAAGTAAAGGTAATGAAAAGGAACTTTAAATCTTCGAGCCACCAATCGTTTAATATCTTAGAATATATTGTGTATCCTTAACTTATAGTAATAATAGTGTTTGAGAAACAAATTGAAATCGAGTAAGATGTGGTATGAGGAAATACCAGAGAATGAAACATCGTCCATTGGTGGTTGCAATTCGATTTTCTCCAACGTAAATCAGCAACGTCTAATTTCCTAAGGCCGCAGTGTAGCAACCTACCTACCATTTCTGTTGTATCAGACTGTATTTGTGCTTGTGTTTCTCGTATGGCATCGGTATTTCGAATAAATCACCACCGTCTAATTTCCTAAGGATAGGTTGCTGTACGAAATGATGTAAATGTCTGGCGAAGTTCGAAAGGGAAATTGGAGAAAGACATAGACAGACAGAAAGGTATAGAGAGGAGAATAAAAGAAGAAATATAAGAGGGGAAAGGTAATTTAACAAAAAGTAAGAAAGTTTAAGTGAAGAAAGGATCAGAAGGGCAATTAAGGATGAAAGTATGCATAAAGCATTAAGATAAGAAATTTCTGCTACTACTTCCATAAAATAAAATTATCCTCACTCAGCTTTTGATGTTATATCTACTCAAAGAATAATTACTTAACATCTTGTAACGAATTTTAATTGAAAAATTATTATGGATTTAAATTTTTGAAGCTCAATGTTTTCAGCAAAGATTTCTACGGATTCCTCGAAGTTTCGTAAAATGGGGTACAGTAGATATCAAGAAACGTCACTGTCGAAATTTCCTATTGTTTTATGATAAATCATACTACGATTTATAATCTATTTAGCGAATTCGTAACATTTTCCGGATATTGCGCTAATGTCGATTTAGGAGATATTGAAAATATGATTATAATGATTTGAAGAATATCAAAGTGTATTTTGATAAAAAGTTTGTTTATTACCTCGCAGCAAATTTTTAAATAGTAATTTCTAGATTCCATGTTCCATTTGACCATTCCAAGCAAATGAAACGCAACAACATCCAGATTCGTTTCTCATGGGTCGTATACAGCAAAAGATTACATCCGTAAACGTTATCTACTAATTAATTGTGTAGTCGTATTTTGACTCTGTAGAGGCTGTTGCAGACTGCAGACTGCAGACTGCAGAGAGAGGGTTGTAATTTTTTTTCCTGAGATGGTCGCTTTATAAGAGAAGACTAGACTCGACCCGACGGTCTCATTCTCCTGAACCGCATTATTAGATCTCACTGCACCTTTATCTTTATTATCGCCCAGCACCGCCCTGCTCATAACATTATTATTATCGCCATCATCATCCGTTACGCCGCTCACGTCCCATGCCAGTTTTAATTACCGCCCGGTACGATGTATCATAAAAGTTTTCCGCACGGCTCGTGCAAGTTCGCCGTGGATATCATTGCCTTGCACGAACACGAAACCCGGCTAAATCACGGGAAAAGTCCTTTTTCACATGGCAGACCAGTCTTAACCCAGGATGAGGCGAATCCTGTGGGATGAGGATTATCCTTGGCTTTTCTTTCCAGCGCACAATCTTAAACCGGGGGATCAATAGTCCAAAGCGGTCTACTTTTCTGCCTTCTTTCTCTAAAAGGTATATCCTATAAACAAGTATTGTCTTGAAAATACGAAACGGGTTTCATTCAAGAACCGTTTCCTTCAAGGATGATCAAATCTTTCCACCCTAAGATAAAATTGTATTTTCATCTCATGCCGAGTCAAGTTTTTATATGCAACAAGTTAAATATTGCTTCATTAAGGTGAATATTTTTTCAGTATGATATTATCTTCCTAACCATGATAAGGAATTTATAAGTAATTGCCAAAAAATCGAATACTTCAAGGCCTAGTAATTTAACACATTTACTCAAAACAATTTGCACACAACTATTATGTGCAATATTTTTTCTAGACCAAATATATTCTATACAATTGTATTGTACACAAAATAATAAAAACCTCAAATCAAATATTTTCTGCACAAAGCATGTTCTACAAGAAATTAAAGATTATTATTTTTTATTTCAATATTGTTCTTCCTCTATGAAAAACATTCTCAGTGGAGATATTCAACAAATCAAAATTTTATACAGAAATGTAACGTGTAAAACATCTACTACCTTGAACAGATTTTACACAAATTACACAGACCGACAAGTTTCAGAACCAGAAACCAGAGTATACTTGTCGGAAAGTTTTGAGTGCGCTGAACACGAATCTGGCCTCAGAATTGCTCTATTACGTCAGGATTTTGAGATATCCTTACCTAAAAGTACGAAAATCTCGATTTTAGCTTATATTTAAGGTTATGTAGCATCGCGCTATTTTTTTTCTTGAAAAACTACAGCAAGCACCTTAAAGTCTAAGCCTTACCCTTTCAAATGCACTTTGGTTCGCTCAAATATCTCTTTTTTTCTTTGAGATATACAATCTGAGCGAACCAAAGTGCATTTGAAAGGGCAAGGCTTATACTTTAAGGTGCTCGCTGTAATTTTTCAACAAAAAAAAATAATATCCTGATTCGACATAACCTCAAATATTGACTTCATTCGTGATTTTTGCAGATTTAGTTTAAAATATCTCAAAACTCTGACGTGATAGAGCAATTCTGAGGCCAAATTTTTTGTTCAGCGCACTCAAAACCTTCGGACAAGTATACTCTGGGTTTTGGTTATGACATCTGGTCAAATTTTGTCGGCCTATTGTATTCACCACGGAGAATATATAGACCTCACACCGAAAAATAATTCTTTTTAATTATAAAATCTACTGTTATATTTTTTGTTCAGAACTCATCGTTGTTTAGAAGTTGAACTACTTAGATCAAAATTCTCGTTGAAAACGAATCTTTTGTAGGTGAATATTTAACTTGGTTAACGATTAAACTATTTGTTTAAAACTAATTTTATTGTTTAAAAGTTCGGATTTTATTTTATAAAATTCATATACTTGGTCAAAAAAGAACCTTTTTCTAAAAAATTCTTATTTCGGATCCAATTTTATTATTTTGTTAAAAAATTTAACTTTTTTATTAAAAATGAAATTTTTCGTTGGAAGTTCAACTGTTTTGCAGACAGTTCGCCTTTTTTGTCTAAAAAATTAAAGAATTTGTCTCCGATTGCTTATTTTTTTAATTTAAAAGTTTTTAATCGTAAAAAATTTTTTTTTTTCGTTCAAATATTAACTATTACATTTTTTTCTTGGAAATTCTCCTTTGATTGCTTAAATTCAACTGTTGTTGATACAAAATTAAACTCTTGTTTTATATTGCAAATTTAGATATTTGGTTGAAAATGTATATTTTCCATTCGAAAAATCGACTGCTTAGTTAAAAATTATATTTTAATTCATTTTTTTAACAGTCGTCCTTTAGATTGAAAATTAAACTTTTTTATCAAAAAACCCATATTTTTACTTCAAAATTCAAACATATAATTAAAAAATCAACGGTTTTTTGGATAAAGTTTGATCTTTTTTGTTATAAAATACAAATATTTGGTCTAAAATAAATACTGTTTGCTTATAATTCAATACTTTCGTTAAAAATCGCATTTTCTGGTTCAAAGTTACATGTTTTGTTGAGAATTCATCATTTCGTTTTAAAGTTCAACTGCTTGGTTTTTAACACAAATTTTTGTTCTGAAATTAATATCCTTTGATTAAAATTTAATAATTCAGTTGAAAAATGATCTTTATTGAAAATGAATAAAAATTGTCGTTGAAAGTTTATTTTTTTTTGTAGAAAATCAATCTTTATTATATTGAAAATTCAAGATTCAAAATCTATTCCCATTGAAACTCGTCTATTCTATTTTCCAGATATATACATTTCCCTTCCTTTCGTATTTTTTGCTCAAAGCGTATGTACAGCCAGAAATCGCGCGTCAGAGGAACCAAAATCGGATTTTTCGTTTCTATGTTTATTTTTCAAACTCCATTTCCGAAAGGAAACTTCTCATATCAATACTTTTAATATTTACAAAGTCAGCTCTACAAATAAAAATGAGAGCATGATATCATTGTGTCAAAATTTGTCAAATGGGCTACTTTTTTTATGGTTTGTGATTTTTCTTCGGGAATGCGTGATAAGCTAGAGTTTTACATAAATAAAATAACCCTAAAATATTTTTGCAAAATTTTCATTTTTCGAGTCGTTATTGTTACTCAACTTTTTTTTAGCATTGTTCTCGTAATTAATTTTTTTCTCTGATTACGATAGCTCGTTTAATTACGCAGATTTTGGTAAGAAAAAATTAGGGAATTAGGGAATTGACTAACAAATCCTAAAAACTTAGACGAAGTTCATGCAAGCTGTTCAATTGTTATAAACAAATTAATGAACAAAATCGATTATTGTTGTACATTGAAGCCAATAAGTTTTTTCCATCAAATTTTTCCGCG
Organism: Belonocnema kinseyi; assembly: GCF_010883055.1. Lineage (NCBI taxonomy): Eukaryota > Metazoa > Arthropoda > Insecta > Hymenoptera > Cynipidae > Belonocnema > Belonocnema kinseyi. The sequence goes on along the minus strand of NC_046660.1, from coordinate 32,097,259 downwards.
TGAAATCGAGTGAAATTAATGTTTTGTTAAAATCAAACCCTAAAGTCTAATATTTTTATTGTTATAAACAAATTTTATAAACAAATTTAATAAACAAGCGCCTCTGTATATATAAAATGCATTTTTTCTGCGCAATCATGAGATTTGCCTTCAAAAATGAAAATCCCATGACAGAAATGGAAAAGAAAAATATTTACCATTGTTATAAACAATACTGATTAACAAATGCATTAAACAGTCACTCTTTAAAGAGGAAATCCATTTTTTTGCATATTTGTTCATTTTGTCCCTAAATTAATACTCTGATGGAGGAAACTGACATTTGACAATATTTTTCTTTTTTATTAACAATTCTGCTCAAAAAATGCATTTAATAGACGCTTTCAAATAGGAAAAATCTCTTTCTTGATGAAATATTGATTATATCATAAAAAATTAAACACCTATGAAATGAACTGACATCCAACAACGTTTCCCATTGTTATGAACAATCATGATCTATCAATTCTTAAAATAATTCTATCTTATAGAAGAAATCCGTTTTTTGGGTTCAATAGTTAATGTTACCTTGAAATAAGAAACAGAATCGTACAACGTCTAGTTTTTATGATATAATCAACATTTCAGCAAGAAAGAGATTTTTCCTATTTGAAAGCGTCTATTAAATGAATTTGTTGAGCAGAATTGTTAATAACAATGAAAAATATTGTGAAACGTCAGTTTCCTCTGTCAGAATATTAATTTAATGATAAAATGAGTAATTATGCAAAAAAAAATGAAATTTTTCTATCAAAGAGCGACTGTTTTATGCATTGGTTAATCAGTATTGTTTATAAAAATGGTAAGTATTTTGATTGTCCATTTCTGTATTGGAATTTTTAATTTTTGAAGGCAAACCTAATGATTGTGCAGAAAAATGCATTTTATATATACAGAGGTTATTCGGATTTGTTAATAGATTGTAAATCTATTAGCTTTTCACCTTTTTGAGGTGAAATCAATTACTGTTTCAGTACAGGCAGCTCAAATATAGAAAACTATGATTTTTTGGCATTTTGCAACTTGAATAACAAACAAACATAGCCTATTTACCAAAATCACCCTCGACAGACTTCTACAGAATTTAATTAGCTTTGATTAAACAAAAAAAAAGATGGAATTGGATGAAAATTGTAAGCCCTGGTTCATTTTCAACACCAACTTTTCCATTCGCCGCACTGCAGCGTGTCTCGGCCTACAGCATCGTACACGTTTTAAAGTGAATATCGTACGCGGCGCGGCATGGAACGCGGAACCTCAACACGAAAACACGCACAACTTTTGATGATATGCGAGTTCCCTAATTTTTTTTACCAAAATCTTCGTCATTAAAGGAGCTATCGTAATTAGTCAAGTAAAGCATTGAAATTAATTGAGAAGTTAGAAAGAATTTTATTTGTTTATAAAAATTGTTGCTAATTTCATCAATATTTATGCAACAATGGTAAAATGATTTTTATTTTATAGAATGAACATATTTAACGAAACATGCACATAGTTATGTCGATAGCTTGTACTGATTGAGAGAAAAAAATTAATTACGAGAACAATGCTAAAAAAGTTAAATAACAATAACGACTCGAAAAATGTAAAATCACAATAACGACTCGAAAAATGTAAAATTTTGCAATAAAGTTTTAGGGCCATTTTATTTATGTAAAACTCTAGCTTATCTCGCATTCCCGAAGAAAAATCACAACCCATAAAAGAAAGTGGCCCACTTGACAAATTTTGACACATTATATGTAAGAATCTTCCATCGAACATATTCTTTGCAATAATTTGGCACAATTGCAATCGTTACAACAAAGTCATTTGTAAAACTGTAAATGTTGCATATTCAATTTTAATTTTAAATGTAATAATGAAAAAATTCAATATTATTTGAAAAAGCGTTAATATGAAGGCTATTTCAAGTATTTTATTTAAATTTATTTGTGTAAAATTGAAATATATAAAACTGATATATTTCATTATATATAATTATAGAAATTTTAATACGGCGAATTTGAAATTAAAAACTTTTTAATTGAAGAGTCCATGCAGTTATTTTTCTTAACTCGACGGAATAAAAATGGTATAATAATGCTAACTCTAAAGCCTTAATGAATAGGCAATTTGCCGATTTATGAGCGTTCGGAGTTAAAAACTTTGGAATTTATTTCATATATGAAGCCTCACTGTTTGAAAAATTTTTTATTCAAAACTTTCTATATCAAATAGTTTGAGACTCAAATATTAAAAATTTCAGTAAAATTTCACTTTTAAACTTGAATATACAATTTTTTGCCTAAAGGCTTTCCAACTGTCAAAATAAAAAACTTTTAAATAATGGTTATCGTTGATTTTAAAGCCTTTAACGTTTTTCACTTTGGACTTGAATATTGAAAATTTTTGGGATCAATTTGATATCTCAGAATCTTACAACTTGAAAATAAAAGAATCAAACTATTTTAAATTCAAATGTCTAAAATTCTATTTTGTCACAAATGTGATAATTTCCTTTTATTTATACCAATTGTTTGAATTGTGATCTTTGGATCAAACCTAGCTTCGAAACGATTAATAATTCGAATAATTTTTCATTTCCGTAGAAACCGTAATTGATTGACAAAAATTCAAAACATTATGCTAGTCGCTAAGGTAAATTTAAGATGGTTAATAACAGAGATGCATCAAAATGGTCAAATTGAAAAGTATTTAAGAAAAATAAATGTTCCTGGTAGTTTAAGGATTAAAAAGGATAAATTAAAAAATAACTTTAAATTATTTGATACTTTATTCATATATGTGATGAGTAGGTATATAATATGAATGCAGTAAAAATTTCATTGAATTCAAAAAATGTATTTTTGATAAAACGGGTAACTCTGTTTTCACCAATACCTATATCGTAAGCGTTAAAGAATTAAGGTCCATCTAACATCTTACGTTATCGTAAATTTATTGCTTTAAGGAATTGTCATCATAATTTTTTGCAATTTTTTGAATTGTCCTAGATCCAGAGATGGTATTTTAATGCGGAATGGACCTGCAGCTTTAAGATTTAAATATGAAAAGAAATATGAAGTTTCATTATCATCGAAGAAATTCAAAATTATTTTTTGTTAATGAATTCACTAATATGATTATTTATTATTGTTCGATCAAATATCTAAGAATGTTTTAATAAAGATAAGCATTAGGGTTTTCCTTAATGCTTTCTTCGTTGCGACAGGATGGCTGTTGCTTCTTTTTGAGAATGATGGGTATCATTAATACTGTTTATAAAATTGATAGATAAAATCAAACAGACTGTTTATATTAATTTACGTTCAGAAACAGTGTATTTTTTTAAATGCTTGAAAGATAAATGAACAATAAATAATATCCTTACATCAAAAATAAAATACTTGAAATAGCCTTCATATAGCTTCTTTCCTTCATTCTCCTGAATGCTACTTTCTCCTAAAAGTTCAAAAAAATTATTTAACATTCTGTTCCATAACACTTAGATCATACTTTGATACCGTCTGTTGCCTCATCACGTCTATAATAATATTTTGAACCCGTTTCAATTAAACCACCCTAGTGAACCATTTTCAAATTCAGTAATACCCATAAATGTGCAAAATTAATATCTCTGTTCTCTAATTTCTTTCGCGTGTAAACATTTTTGAGTTGGCCCCCGCGAGGGCCATCATAATTTGCCCTTTTACTGTTTTGGCCCTACTTTGGTGAACGACGAATGGCTCATGTGGTTTCGACATGCTCATCTTCGAAGATCCCATCTAGGCTGCCCACGAAGGACCAATGATGTGGCCTTCTGTAGTGTCCAGATAAGCCCACTATATGGCCTACATAGGCCCTACAGTACTTTCCCCTTTTATTGTCCTGCAAGAGTATTTCAACCTTTCTTTCTCAATCAAGTTTAATTTAGAGTGATTAGGAGTTATAAAAAATTAGCGTATTATTATATATAGAATGTCTTTTGTAAAAAGTAATCAGTAGAAAATAAAAGGAATTTTATCATACTTATTACTTTTGATCAAAGATGCTCTGTACATAATAAGTGCAAATAAGGGTTAAAATGATCAAAGCTACATTATAGACTTTCTTACTTCATTGTTAATGGCGTTTATTTTCTAGGTTCAAAGAAAAAGAATGCTATTAAGCAGGGATGGGTAAGCAAAATACCCTAAGTAATTTACGTAGTTTTTTTACGGTAAATTAATAGTTACTCTATGTGTCTAGTTTCTTACACGATGTAAATTACGCGCATATAGGACATTATGTTCTGCGGTTTCCATTTTTCCTTTACAAACATAAACTCTAAAACTTGTGGACCTTTGCAAACATTCCTTGAAATAAATTTAAAAAATCATATAGGTACATACATTTATTATAATGAAGTTGGTTTATCAATGTATATTTGATGTTTTTTCATCGGGATTCTTAAAAAAATTAGATTAAAATACATTTCGATTACAAATATTTAAATGAACGATAATCACATTTCACAATTATCACTTGTAGATGTTAAAAATTAAGATAATTCCATGGAATATACGGAAGCTCGGATTAGTTTTTTTTTTGCTTTTGTTTCGCTTTAGGTGATATTATTTTGTATGGTGTATTTACACCCATGTTTACTGGTCGCCAGCCAGCAGAAAAGTTATAAGAGTAAAAGATTTTTACTCTTATGACTTTTCTGCTGGCTAGCGACCATTAGACAGGCGTGTAATTACGAGTACACCATTCATGAACAATATTGACTGTGGAAAAAATATCTGACAAATGCCAATACCAGAAATTAAAAAAAGTGTGGTTATGCACAGTTCTACAGGTAGCTATCTTAATACATAATTTACTAGGTATTTTACCTGTTTTCTGCGTAAAAAACTCTAGCTACGCCTAACTACATGTACCTGATGTTAGGTGGTTTTAACCTTAGAAGCGCCACGTGGAAAACATGTACTTATTAGGTCGAACAAATAGCTCCTTCTTTTTGGAAATATATTTAAATTGTACTTTGTAATTTTCTAAATGCTCAAAATGAATTACAAATAAAATCGCAAATCCGCAAATAAGAAAAGTTGTATGCAGAATGTGTTAAAGTGTGCGCTGGCAAACGCGAAATGGCGTCGAAGTGAATATTTGGATCACGGAACGGGACGTAACAGTCGGAATCGAACTGTATCGAGTATCTAGTTAGCTAATAAACGACAAAAATTACTACAAAATTTGGTGCGAAATTATAATTGAAACGTATATTTCCTCCAATTAAAGATCTATAGTAATGGATTCTAACTAATTGAAATATTTTCACATCGAAATTAGTAAACTGCAAACGAAATAAAACTATAAAAAATAAACTGGTGAAATTTTCAGAATGTGAATTGTTTATACATTACATTCCTAATTTTTCAAATATTATTACAAATTTAAAACACTGAATTTTTTGATTTATTCTCTATTTTCATAACCCAGATCTTATACAGGAAATAAAAAAATCATATTATTCTCCAAAAAAGGTAAAAAAGATTGAGACAAAAACGCTTTTTTAATGCTGTATAACAATTTAAGCTTTTTTTTGTAGTAACTTTTTTTTTGTTTATTCAAGTTGGTGATCGGACTTGGAATTTTGGGTAAAAAAATTAAGGGGCACATACATAGGTCCCTGCGGTGGCCTGGCTAGTTAAACTGAAAAGGAAATTAAATTAAAAGTATCTATGCTGGACAATTTCCAAACGGGTAATAACAATTTTATCATAAATTTCACATGCTTTAAGGCATCTAAAGGATCTCACAATAATTACTTGAGGTGTTAAATTAAGGTAGAAAATATGATTTCGTGTTGAGGCGAGAACTTTGAAACAGGGGTGAAAATATTCATGATTGAGGAGAGAGTTGGAGCTTCGAATTGAAGTAAAGGTTGCTGCAGGCGATGCTTGCTGAGTAGCTACCATATTAAGCCCTGCTTGCCAAATGAAGCAGAGTCTCCCTTCATCTTGGTCTCGTAAGTTTCGTTTGAGCTCCCCCTCTCGCTTTCGCTCACATTTTCTATCCTTGCCCACTTCTTAGTTTTGCGCATGCGCACATCTCAGGAGGAATGATTATTAAGGCGCCAGCTCATTATCCTAGCTATGAATATAACCATTGCAGGAAACTCAAATATTAGCTCAGTACTCTGCACTCGCGGAAGTTTCTCGTGCTTCTTCGTCATCGTCTTCGCTGGCTTCGAAGCATTCACTTTGGGATTCTGCCCCGTGAATGGGCTTCAGCTAGAGGACAGCCTCTCGAAAATTTGTAAACACTTTCCTCTTCTACGAGCATCGAGTACCGCGACGAGCTAGCTCACCTTTCAGCGAAAATCCACATGAAATTATCATCCTCGAGTAGCAACTGCATATTCATAAATTACTTACTTCAAGATTTGCACTCAGACTATGCATATTTCAGGAGAGAGTATTCTTTCTATGCTGTTTTCGTACAAGCATAGCGCTGTTTATTCAAAGCTGGGTCTTCAGAAAAGCACAACCAAGTTTCACGAGTTTCTTAAATACCCACATTAGACTCTCAGGGTGTCTAGTGGACCAGGAGATCGGGAAAACACGGAAACACCTGGGGAATTTTACTTAGGGTCGGGAGTTTTATTCTCTTACCGAAAATCCATTTTTTTCACTTTATCTTCTTTTTATTGCTTATTCGAGAATCAAAAAAAGAAAATGTTATTGTTTCGCGTAAGATACCATTAAAGTTAGTTGGTCTTCGATCATATGTACGCTTATAAGAATATTATGTTAACTATTTTTTACGTTCGTTTATTGTTAATTATATAATTTCAGATTTGTTCTCTAGAATAGATTGAAAGTTATCAGACTTCTTAGCTATTAGCACTAGAAATGAAGGGATTTTGTCATTTTATAAAGAACATATTGTAAAAACAGTGAAAATTTCAATGTTTTCTTAAAATTTAAATTAAACTTTCTAAATATTTGGAATCCTTAGAACAAGGAAGTTGAAAGAATTCGGAGATATCTCAACTAATAAATAATAAACTTTTAATAAATCGAACAGAAACTTAATCATTTACTTGTGCCTTTTTAGAAGAAAGGTGCATAAGACTCGACTTTTTTTTAATCTTTATATTACGTCGTTTATTATTTATGATTATCATGTCTCAGAACTTCTACCATAATTCTTCAAACAATGATAATTTTTTCAAACATATTTTCCTTAGTGCGTTATTTATTGTCATTTTTCATAGCGATTTAATGCAGATAAGAAAATACTGAATAAATTGGACACTGTCTTTTATAAAAAAAATACTAGGGTCACAGGGAAAGAAATTTTCGAATAATTGTAAAAAATAGGTTAAATAGGTAGTTGAAAATCAGGTAAAACTACTTAGTAACTTGCCATGTATTAAATAAAAAAATAATGTTTAAAGAATAAAAAATATCGTCTTTAGAATAAATTTCACATAGAGAAGTGCAATTTTTTATTTTTGTGGCACTTCGCGGAAAAAGAGAAGAGGTTTGCGGAGAATGGTCAGAATTAAAACTTATTGTCCGTAAAATATTCTTTGAAGATTCCTCAGAAAGTGACTTAACTTTCATTAAGTAATGCTAATAACAAGGAATTTTTTTCCCATGTCTCTAACAAAAAAAAAAAATTGGATACATAATAGACAACTTGGTGTTTTTCAGATTCAAGTAGGAAACCCTTATAATCTTGTCTGCACGTCTCTTGCCTTGTATAAAAAAATCTATTCAAGCTACCACCCTAAGGTTTTATATTTGGCCCATAATTGACCACTATGGATCGTTAAAAATACTGAGAACCTTGGAAAAATCTGATCCATATTTAAATTTCAAATATGAAACAATTACTTGGAAGAGAAGAAGAAGGAATAGGGAGATTGAGGGCTGGGGAAACCCTGATGTTAAAAGTTTTTCTTTCAGTCCGATTTCCTTCGGGCATGGTTTAAAATTAGGCTATTGGCATGCAGAATTGAGATAAGGAAGCGTTAGGGTCGATCACTGAGATTTTAGGTGACTCCCGGACTTACGAAAGACCCTGCGGAGGTCAGAAGGAATCTCTAAATTCTATTGCGTTGTTTCTTGGTTAGTCCTAGTTAGTCTCAGTGCTTCACGAAAAGCCTCGCTCCAGCCGGCCGGTTTGGCAAAATCCCCGCCGCAAAGATTCGTAACTCTGACGGGAACACTCGAGAGATCTGTTTAGAGTAGGGCGCGATTAAATTTCCGCGGGAGTCTCGTGGTAAGTCACAAGAAATCTGGAGTTGGTCCGAGGGAGGACTCTAAAAAATCTTCATTATTCCGGTGGCTGTCATTGTTAGTCTTAATCTCTGATTTCTGAGTGACCAGCCCCTCATAAGGAAGAACATTTTCCATGTTAAACTTTCCTTTTTTTGTAGAGGGGGATCAAATTGAATATTTTTGGCATGCAGAATTGAGATTCAAAATAAAAACTGCTATGTAAACATTTTCGTTTTTTTATAAAAGCGCTTAAAGGTATTTAAAAACTAATTTCAAAGGTTATTTAGACGCCCATTCTGGAAGTTTTTCTTCTAGTGCGATTTTCTTCGGGCATGGCTCACATTAAAGCTCTTGACATGTAAAATTAAGATTGAAAATTATATTTTATTTCCTAAATTATCGACTTTATGAATAATTAAACAATGTAAAACCTTCAAAAATTTCGACCGCGTTTTTTGTGCCTATGCTTTTTAAAAAAATCTCCACTTGAGGTCACTTCCTGGCTTCTCAAACTAATTTATTTTCATTTACATACTTGAGCCAATAAAACTGTACGAGATCCTTCACTGGAAATTCACAACACATTATATTCAGGTTAGAAAAAAGGTTTATTTCTGAAGCCTGTGGTGAATTTAATTTCACATAGTGGAATTTAAGCAAAAAATTATATTCCTCAATTTATATACTTGGTACGTACAAGTGGTTTCGAGGGAAATACAATAAAGTTTTAACTCGGGCGGTTAGCGGCGATTCGTGTGAAATCGAACCGGTTCTAGGCCATCGAGTATAAGTTCCGAGAAAGTGTAATCCCGCGATCCACGGTTACCTCTTCCTGTACAGCCAATTCCACCCAAGTTCGAAGGAATCAGAGCCATAACTCGTGTAACTTTGAACGGAAGCGGGATTAAGAGTAACGCAGAAGTTCATTGCTTTGCAAAGAGACCGCATCTAACTTCCCCTTCCCACCCTACCTCCTCTCTTACTGCGACTTAGATTAATAATCTAACCTTCCAAATGAATGATTGGCCCTCAAATCTGCTTCAGTCGTTAATTCACGAAATATAATACTGATAAATTATCTTAGAACCAAGCTATCAAGTTAATTTTGCTGAGATCGATCTATACAGGTTACGGAAAGCTTTTCTTATTCGGATGATTTATCTTCATATTGTTCAATTATGTCTTCTACTTATTGTTTTTCTCTTTTATTTAATCACATTACCGTGTTTTTAAAGCTTTTTTTCTTACACTTTTCGTACCACCATTTTTCCAGATATTCGCCGTACCATTGTTGCATTTAGAGGGTTCTATGTATTTACATTAATTCAGAGATTTGTTGGAGATCATCCCCGACACTTTTAACTTTTTTTATATGGGGACATCCAATCATTACGTAAGAATGATTTTGTAAATTTCAGACATTCTACCCCCTATTGAAAAAATTAATGAGGCCTCCCGCCCCCGCCAATATAATAAAGTTTCAAGGGATGACAAAAGATCTGAACAATTTAAAACATTTGAAAGACTTCTAGTGATTTGAAAGTATTTCAATAGATTTCGAACGATTTGAAGGAATTTCAAATGGATTTTATGAGAACCTGAGGAACTCCAAAACATTTAAAAATATTTCAAGGGATTATAAAAGCCGTAGGGTATCTGAAACGATTCCAAATGCTTAAAAGAAATTTTACAGATTTTAAATTATCTAAGAAGATGGCTAAACACCACATTGAATATGTAACACTTATTATGTATAACGTAAAATTACTTCTATTACTTAAAAGATTTCATTAGTTGACCTAAACTAAATATATTACTTTTGCATCCCTTTTGCTTGACGTTCAATTCATTGTAATACTGAAACTCGCTTAAATTTCAATTTTTGACACCATTTGAAAATAAAAATGACAACTATAGAAAATAAACAATCTTAGAAACTAAAAAATTTTAAATCTTAAATTTGTATGAGTTACAATTGAGAGCTCTTAGAATGTAATAGTTTTCCATTAAAACGTTCAAAATTGTATGCCTTTGAATGTTTCGGAATAATCCAATAATTTGAATGATCAGAAAGCGTCAATCATTAATTAATTATAACTTTACAGCATGAAGAACGTAATGATATTCAATAAAAACTTTAGAAATCAGATAGTATTCAAAACTATTTCGATTCAATGTTTGAACTTTTACAATTGTAGAATATGAAAGAATATGAAATAGGGCATTTTGAAATTATTCAAATCAAATCTATCTAAAACATTTCCAAATATTTAAAGGGATGACAAAATTGTTAGCTTATTTCAAACGATTTAATAAATTACAAGAGATCTTACAAATTTTTAAAGATTTTGAAAGATTTCATGAGCTTAAAGAAATTAGCTAGTACAATTTCTGAGAGAATCTCATTTTTTAAAAGAATATTAAAGGATCTTAAGAAATTGTATCAGACTTTCCGAAATTTCAATGAATTGCAAAGGATTTCGACGGATTCTAAGTGTTTTAAGGAATAAGAACGGATTTTAACGAATTTAAAAGGATCTCAAGAGACTTTTATGGGATATTGAAGATCTTAATCGCTCTTAAGAATTTTCAATGATTTTAAAGCATTTATGTGATTTGAAGGGTTTCTAAGAGGTTTCAAAATAAATCATAAGGTTTTTAATTTTTAAAGGATATCAGAGTGTTTGAATAAAGTTTAGAAGATTTAAAGGGATTTAAAGAGTTTTTTCAAAATATTTGCAAAGATTTCGAAGGATTTCAAGGAATTTGAACAGATTTGAGGAGATTTTGTAATATTGCAAAGTATAACCATAATTTGTAGACGACTTTGTAAGATTCGAAAAAAATTAACGGAATTTTAAACGTTTTCATACATTCCTACGCATTTTCAAGATTTCGACGAATTTTAAAGATATTTCAAATGTTTCAAAGCATCTCATAAAATTTTAGAAATTCTATGTAAATTCAACATTATTAACTAACTTGTAAGACTATAAGTGATTTTAACAGTTTTAAAGTGTTTGTAACAATTTTGTGGGATACTAAAGTATATATATTTAAGAGATGAAATTTCACAGGTTTGAAAGGATATAAACAGATTTTTTAAAATTTCAAATATTTAAAAGTACTTTGTGGTATTTTCACGCATTACAGAAGATAAAAAAGGAGTTTCGATAATTTCAAAGGTTTAAAACAATTTTAAGAGATTTGAAAAGATTCCAAAATGTATCCATGGATTTAAAAGGATTTCTCCAGATTTAAAAAGATTTGACGAAACTTCAAAGAATTTCGAACATTATAAGAGAGTCTAAGTTATTTGAAAAACTTTGAAAGGCTTTTAAAAGATTTCATTGGAGTTTTGTGTATTGTGAGGGATTTTGAAAGTTTCGGAAGTATTCTTACGAGATTTAAATTTTGTACGAGTTCTTAATCTAAGGGTTAAAATTTCGAAATATTTCACTGAATTATAAGAAATTTAACCGGTTTTCGATAGATTTTAAGGAATTTTCAGGAATTTTAAAGGAGCTTAAGGGATTTTTATGAAAATGAATAGGGTTCAAGCGATTTCAAGAATTTTTACAGTTTTCAAAGTGTTTTAAGGATTTCCCAAGGAGTTCAATAGTTTTGTAGACATTTCAGGATATTATGTATGATAACCATGTAACTTGAAGGATATTAAAGAACATTCACATGACTACAAAAAATCAAAAAAATTTCCAAAAGATTTCACGGGATTTCAAAGAATTAAAAATTTTTATAGGGATTTCACGATACTCCCTGAAAGGCATATGCCAGAGTTAAAAAAAAGGTGTTGATGAGAAATTAAAAAAACAATAATTAGAAAGAGGAAACTTAGTATAAATGCTTTGGACTGTCCTCCCCATGTCATTATTCGTAAGGACTTCCAGACCCTCTCCGTTCTGAAAAAGCATTCAGTGATTAATGGACGCTCCCTATCCATTATAAAACTTTTTTCTTATATTATTCTTTTTTGGATCTGAATTATCGTACGTCAGTGGAAAATTCGAGAAATCTCTCCTTTGTGACGTTAACGCGAGAAATGTGATTTGCGCCGACAGGACTAACGTAACTCAATGTTTCGGGATGTTACACTTAAGCCAATCCACTTCGCACGCGTCGTTAAGTTGCAAAAGGATATGGTTGGGTGCTTTTATTCGCGAGAAGTACGATCCTCAAATTATGGAGCTGTCCTTCGCAAAATACAATTCGTGAAAATTCCCGAATTAAAGAGCGACGTCGGCATCCATAGTATCGCGCGAAACGCTAATGTCCGGTGGATTATTACCCGACAATAAATTACGGCGAGGCAACACACTCGCGTGTGTTTCGAACGAGCGAAAATGTCGCGGGACTGTGTTAACCCACCACCACATAATTCAATTTCGCACGCCGCCCGCTTTTGCGTACATGCCACTGCTTTCCGAAACACCCGTCAGGTACATTTTAGTCGTCGAGATGTGTACGCTTTATGCTGAAAAATTTTCATGCGGATCCGAACAGTCAATATTTCCACCATTTTGGCAGATCGACACAAAAGAACTGTCTGCGATGCATTTTTGCACACGTTTTTCAAACGCAATGTTTTTTTTTTAAATCAAAGGATTTCGAAAAAACAGGGCTGTCTGCAATTGAATTATATTACTCGACACATATTGTAGCTGACTTGAAATTTCAAATTTTAATCTGTCAGGGGCCGTTCATAAACTATGTCACCAGATTGCTGTGGGCCTGCAAGGGTACAGCTTGATAAGAAATTTAAAAAACTTTAAAATCACTTTCATATTTCTTTTATCATTTTATAAAGAATTCTCTTTTTTCCCGTATTCTCAAAGCAGTTCACACCTCTTTTTATTGAAAATTTCACTGTTTAATTAATAATTTGGTTAAAAATTGAAATATCTTGAGGAAAATTCGGTTTTCTTAAAGAATTAATTATTCTCTACTAAAATGTAAATAGTCCATTCTTTGTAAAGAAAAACTAATTTTTTCTAGTTGAGAAGTCAACTATTTAACTTTTTTAATCTTCGTGGTTGAAAATTAATCTTTTTTGCGAAACATATGAAAAATTTGGTACAATATTAAACATTTTGATTCAAAGTTAACTTCTTCGTTGAAAAGTCATATTTTTATTAAAAAAGAAACTATTCGATTAAAAATTATACAATTTATTTAAAAATTTAACTATTTGGTCGAAAATAAACTTTTTTTATAAGAAAAGATATTTTAAAGTTAAAATTCTGCTGCTCTGTAGATACTTTCTCTTTTTGGCTTCAAGGCATAACAGTTTGAGTAAAAATTCATGCATCTTGCTGAAAATTTACCTTTAATGGTAGACAATTAATATTCTTGGTTGAAAATTAACATTGTTTGGTAAAAACATCAATAGTTTGTTAGAAAATGACACTTTTTAGTTGAAAGATTACTTTTCTGTTAACATTTTATTTTTCAAATTAAATTATTTATTTGAAAATGTAACTATTTGGTATAAATGTAACTTTTTATTCAATAATGATATTTTTAACAATACATATATGGAGTATTGTGTTTTATTGAAAATAATTTTTTTGCATTAATCTTTTCATTTGAAGATTGAACTATTTTATTTTAGGTTTGCAATTTATCGTTTCTTAGAAAATGTATGTATGTGGTAAAAATTCGTTCTTTTCTGGTTTAAAAGTCACGTTTTTTCTGAAATAATCGACTTTATAGCTTGAAATCTTAAGTTTTTTTGCTGAAAATTCATCTTGTTGAGCAGAACATTAATCTTCTTTGTTGAAAATTCACCTATTTTGTTAAATATGGATGTGCTTTTTTGACAGTTATTTCTTTTTTGGAACTCTATCACTTTTTAAAAAATTCAATTATCTTGTTAGTCATGTTTTTCGTTTTAGAATGCAACTGCTTTTTTTAAAATTCATCCATTTGGATTGCAAATGTATTTTTCATGGTGGAAAAGGCACACTTCTTGTTGGAAAATTCAAATTTTTGGTTAAAAATGCAACTGTTTTTTTGTTTTGAATTTCAATGTTTTTGTTTGAAAATTTGACCATTTGTTTGAAAACGCATATCTGAAGGTTGACAATAATTTAAATATTTGACTAAAAGTTTGAATATTTTGTTATTATAAAAATGTATTATTTTTTAAAATTGAATTATGATGTTTAAGTCTCCCTTTTTGTCGGAAATTTGTAAAAAAACGCAGAAGATACCTGAAATTCTTGTTTAACCAATGGCAACTTCAGTTTGCGGGGGGTGGGGGGCTAAAGTATTATCGACATCGAGGGTTTAGAGGGCAGGGGTCAAGCATAGCCCAAAATTGATAACGTGGGTTATGGATAGCCCTTCATGATTAAATGAATTCCACTATATGACACTATATGGTTGACTTCAAATTACGTATACTACTTGATATACATTAATTCTGACTTACAGCATATTTTACTGGAGACATATTGTAGCTGCCTTAAAATTATGTATATTACTTACCTTGATAGTATCCCGTACGACTCAATGAATTATACTATTCGAAACAATATTCCTGATTCAAAATGACTTATACTACTTGATATACATCAAGGCAAACTTAAAATTGCTTCCACCACTTGAAAATATACATGGTTACCCTTAACTCTGTCACACGACTTGATTCTTCTTATGACTGACTTCAAATGAATTGTATACTTGATAATTCATATGGCTAATCTGAAATTACTTCTACTACTTGAAACTCATATAAGAGACTTATAATTACTTATTCTACTTAAGAAAAAAATGTGGCTGATATAGAACTACTTATAATACTTGATTTTATTTGTAATTAATTAAAAATAGCATTGAATATCTAATATTAATTATTGCAGTCATAGAACACAGTTTATTGGTTCACTTAAATCACGCATAGTAGTTTTACACCCCTTGGGGCTAACTTTATACTGCTCATACTACTTGAAATCTTTAAAATCTCAATTTTCAACCCTTCTTAAAAATAAAAAATTATAATATTATAAAATAAACAATTTCATGAACAACTAATTATGTATTAAATGCACTCTATTGAGAGTGCAAATTGACAATTAAGAGCACTTGGAGTTGCACGGATTTTGATTAAAGGTATATTCGAAAGCTAAATTTTTTTTAATTTTCGAATCATATTCTCTTTCATACAGAGGCGATAATTTTAAATTTCAACGAAAAGCTTTCATGGGATGCCAGGGAAACATAACCATCTTGAAAAACCTATATGCAATAACCTTTCAGTTAGAGTTGGTTTAGTTTCACGGCAATAAAAGTTCGAAGGATGAAAAAGAAGTCTTCAAAAATTGCAGAATTTCAAAATGAAAAGTTTTGAAACCGAAAAATAAAAAATTAGATGAAAACATTTAGAACTTAAAAGGTCAAACGTATTTTATTTATACTAAACGGATTTAAATTGGATATTAAAAATGAAAATATCTCTGAATAAACATGCATAGTTAACAATTTAATACTTAATAAAAATGTTTGGTTAAATCTAGTTTATTTTCATTTCAATAAAAATGTTTTAAAGATACAAGAAGAGTGGAAGGAACCAACGTATCATCGCAAAATTTTGTAAATGGACTTATTTCGTTGCCAATATAAATATCATTGTTATTATATGATATTGTCAAAATAAAAGTTTTCACATCTTATCTTTCTTTTATAACGGAAATCTTTTAATATAAAAAATAAGTTTAGTTTATAATTTTTTATTTCTGAATTTATCAATAGATCAAATTTAATTTAATAATATATTATAATTTATCGTGCAAAATAACACTAAGAAATGAAAATTTATTTGAGAATACCCTTCCCAATAACGAAGTTTTCGACACGAATATTTGTTTTCCAAGTTCCCGCAATTTACCTTCTGCATTGTAAGGAAGCTCGCCTTTTTCATGTTTCGTGAATATTGTGCAAAGTGTGGGTTGGTAGCGAGGTATATAATTAAAATATATGGACAAGGAGAGCTTTTGCAGTGTTTCAAACTCGCGTCCGGTTGTACGGAAGCAGCAACCAAGCAGTTTACCTATGTGTAGCAAAGGAGACAGGGACTTCGTAGGTGGTCTGAAAAGGGGTGAGTTCTAAGATAGATTGCTCAAAGTTTTACAACCGTGTGGGTGAATACACGTATATCCTTCCACAGGTCCTTTCGTCTCCAATCCCATTTGCTCCTGATCGAAGATTTTGATAAAGCAAACCCGTGCTTTCATTCGTTACTCACTCGCTCATTCCTTTTTACTCCTTTTTGCTCGTCCTGAATTCTTGCGTGTTTCTATCTTCCTGGCGAAAAACAAAATTTAAAATCTATTGACGGTCATTTTATTTTATCTTAGAAAGTCGATAAACAAACAATCGATTAAAAGTTCCAGGAAAAGAAAACTTTAAATGGATTTAAAAATAAATAGTTTCAAATTCAGTTTCGATTTCTCTTTAAATGAAGTCAAAACAGTTTTAAATAAAGTATCGACGTACGAAAATTTAAAATTAAATACTTCAAGTTTTATTTTTAACATTAGAAAGTAAATGGAAACCTTTTTTATGCGATCGAACTTTTATAACAACATAAGGGGCCATCCATATACCACGTGGACAATTTTTCTCTACTTTTTGATTCCCCTACCCCGCTCGGGGACAGCCGTGGAATTTTGACAAACACCCCCGCACCCCCCTTATCTGTCCATGTGTACGTATTTGATAAAAATATAGATATTATTGGTCTTCAAAGCACAATATAAAAAATTCGAGTGTGCCTCGAGTATTACTTGTCTGATTTCAGTATTGAATTTTGCCATACCTCCCCACCCCCCTAAACTGTCGACGTGGTATATGGATGGTCCCTAATAACTTGGTTTATAGAAAATTAATGTTCGTTCAACTGAGATACTTAAAGTATCCTCATTTAGTAGAAATAACCAATCGAGAAAGCACAAAAAAGATTGTACAACAATTTATTTCACCTCCGGCAACACGGGGTTTATTATTGAAAAAAAGCATTCTTTGGAGATGACTTTATGAAGAAAATATGAACAAACACATTTAATTTTTATTTGACAAGCACTTATTTAATAGGTTTATTCAGACTTTAAAGATTCTGTAAAATATTAAAAGTTGTATTGCATTACCTTGTTATCCGATAACATAAAAGGGTCTTAGTACTACCTAAAATGAATTTGAAGCAATATTTTAATTTTATCATCATGTTTACCAACATGTGGATAATTTTAAATATAATTTTTTAATAACTAAGTTAAAACTATAAAATTAATTGATCTATTAATCAAATTATTCTATATAATTAACTTCCAATGTAAGCTGTAACGAGAATACTAATTGGTAGAATAAATCAGGCATCAGCAAGTCCATGAAATCTAACGATATTTCTTGATATACTAAAAATTTTAATAAAATGCCTTGAGACCCTTTAAACCTCCTTATGGTCATTGAAATCCTCGAACATTTTATAAAATCATTTAAAATCCATTAAAAATCCCTTAAAATCTCTTAAAAATAGTAAAATCTTACAGGTCCCATATAACTGTTTTATATCTTTTGAAAATTTTTTGAACTCAAGTAACCTTTTTTAAATCCCTTAAAATCATTCAACTCCTTGGAAACTTTTTTTCAAATCTTCTATAAATTCTTTTAAACCTCTCACAATACTATCATATATTTCTAGTTCCTTGAAATCCGTTTCATTTATTTAAATCTATTCAGAATTCCTAGACATTTTTTAAATTAACACAAACTATGTTAAATCTTTTGGAATGTTTTCAAATCCTTTGCAATTTTGCAAAGCTCTTGGAAATTTCATGGGGCTCTTAAAAATATCCTAAAATATTATACGTATTTCGAAATCGCTAAAAATTATTGAAATCTGTTGAAAATTTCTTGAAACGGTTTGAAACATTCTAAACATTTTTAAATCTTTCAAAATTCTTATAAATATTTTTAAATTTTTATAAATCTTAGAAATGCTACGAAATCCCGCAATTCTTATGAATAAGTTTTTTCCATTAAGTTTCTTCAAATATGATTAAATTAAATGAAATATGAATCCTAACAAACAAACATCAAAATGTGAAACTAGTAGTAGTTATAATTAACAAAAATCTATATAATTGATTTTTAATGTAAAAATATGACGAAATTAATAATTAGCAGGATGAATAAGGTCCGTGAAATTCCCTGAGAATTGATTATATTTTCTGAAATTCCTAAAAATTTAATAAAATAACCCACATAAGCTCACTGAGATCTATAAAATTCTAATAAGATTCTTTAAAATCATTTAACAGTCCCTTAAAATCTTTGAAAATAGCTTAAAATATTTTCAATCCTTAGAAATCTTTCTAATTTAATTAAATCTGTTAAAAATTCTTAGAATTTTTTAAAATAGATACTTAGAGTCCTTAGAAATAGTTTGAAATCCTTTGAAATCCCTACAATTCCCTTCAAATACAATTACAAATTTTTTTGAAATACCTGGAAATATGTGGAATTCTCTCTGATTGTTTTAAATCCTACGAAACCCTTTTAATTCTTGTGAATAAATTCTTTGAAATCCATTAAAATATTATAGAATTTCGCAAAATTACAGGTAGATTGATTATACCTTTTTAAATCTCTCAAAATGTTTGAAATCCTATGAAATCTTTTGAGATCCAAAATCATAGTAATATCATATCATAAATAATATCATATCTTCGGCAATTGTAGGAGATTCTTTCAAAACACAGGAACATTTTTTTAATATCTTAAAATCAATAAAATCTGAGGAGAATTTTATTTAATCTATTAACGATTTCTGGTAATTTTTCAAAATACCATAAAATATTTTAAATCCTTCAAAAAGTGTTTGAATCCCTTGGAATGTTTTAAAGCTCTTAACACTTCTTGAAGTTCTGAAAATTACTTTTAGGCCTTTGAAATCTTTTCAGATCCCTTCAATTTATCAAAGTATAATTAAATTCCCTGAATTGCATGAAGTCTAAAGTATTTTTTTTAATTCGTTCAAATATTTAAAGTCGTATGAAATCCTAGTAGATCTGGAGAAATACGTCATAATATGTTATTGACAGCCATTAAATAGTCTTCAAAATTATGAATTCCTCGCAAATCTTACAAAGTCCCTTAAAGTTCCTTAAAATCTTTTGAAATATTTAGAAATTTTGAGAATTTTCTGAAATCACTTTAAATATTAAACAAAAATCTAAAATCTTATAAATCCTATATGAAGTCGTTCCAAATCTTTAGACATTCAAGAAATTTCTTTTACACCTCATGGAAGATTTGAAGGCCTGTGAAATCTTGTGAAATATTTGAAAATTTCTTCAAGGCTGTTCAATTTTGTAAAAACTCTTGTTACTTGTTAAATTCTACAGAATTTATGGAAATGTTATGAAACATTTTGACATTTTTTGAAGTCCTTCGGAAAAATTAAAAATACTTTACAACCTTTTATACAGTGAACATTTTATTATGTATGGAAAATTCTATGCCCACGAAAAATCAATCAAATAAAAGTTTAGTTTTGGTAATTAATAATTTAGTTAATTGTAAAATAAATAATATGAATAATAAAATGTTAATATCTCAAGTCTCGAGAAGAAAAAAGATGTGGTACGTGTATCTCAAATCCTTCTTTTTATTTCACCTTTTGATTTTAATCCTTATAATCATACAATTTATGAAACTACTAGTGAAATTAAATTATCAAATTTTATTCTATACAATTTTGGTCTCCTATAAATGGCCATTGATTGAACTTAAGTGGTCACTCATCGTTCCATTGAAAATTTAGTTAATGAATGCAATAGATTTAGCAGATGAGCCACTGCCCACGTATATTGGGAACATTTTAGTGTTCGAAGGGGACGAAACATCAGATTATCCTATAGTAGATGCTAGGAGTGTTGCAACAGTGTTCGGTATGAATGGAGCGATAAAACAGTAAAATGTTTTTCCATGTCCACAGGCAGCGTGGTATCCGCGTCCGAGTTATTCTCTTTAGGATGATACTGTTTCGCGGGGATGTAAACCGTCACGATGTTCTACCTCGACGTAATAAATGGTGCTTCCGCTTTTCTCCCATTTGTTTTCCCTTCTCTATTTCTCTTCGACCAAGAATCAAGAATGTCCGCATTTACGTGTTGTCCCTTCTATCTGCCTTGACCCAGACGTTCCGAACATTTTTTTAGGAAGATTTGTAGTCTAAACATTTAAAAAAATTCACTCTAGAGAATTATAGGAAATAGAAGTAGGCAGAATTTCTTTTTTGAGCAATTGTTATCTGTATAATGGCTGAAAACATTTATGTATCGAAATTGATCTATACTATTTATATCACTTTATAAAGAGAACAATAGGAAATTTGAACTATGCGTAAGAACTACATAACAAATTATAATTTGATATAATATAGAAATCTTAATGACTGACTTATATTGATCTTTACTACTTTTATTATTCAATGTAAATAATGATTTAAAAATGTAAGTCGAAATAATTGCTTCAAATCAAATAACCACCTGTAATTTAACCTGAAACTTTAATGCCTCACCAAAATTGCCTTATAATACTAATTTTACTAAGGCCGAATGGGAAAAAGGTACATGATCTTGTCCTAACGTATAGAAAGAACCTTTTTTTTTAAAGAAGAGTTTAATAAAAAAAATTTCTTCACTAATTAAAAATGCAAGCTCTCAATTTTCGATTTATGCAGTTTCTTTAACTAAATTCTCTTATTCGTTTATACAATAATCAATTAAAACTGTTCGATTACACTGCCCCACATGAGTTTTGCGAGAAAGATTGCACCCAGTGTTTCAGAATTCATTTTTTGTGCTGAACAGGAATCTAGATGCAAAAACTTCTCATCAAATCACGCTTTTGAAAAAATAGGGATAGTAACCCCTAATAACCCCGTTTTTAGCAATTTTTGAACAATTTTAGAGCTAAACCATTACGTGCTACACGGGGTGTCTAGGGGTGGAGAAAAAAAAAGAAAACAGAAAGGATTTTAACATACTTAGAGCCACGCCCAGGTTATATCGGATCCACCATTTTGAATTTTTTAAACGAAACTGCATGTTCGTAATCAGCGATACTTAAAACCTTCAAAAGTACTGCACATTTTATTATGCCTGGTCGTGGGTGTAAGTATGTTAAAATCCTTTCTGTATTCATTTTCTTCCTCCGCCCCTAGAAAAAAACAAATTGTTAATTTTAAACTTTCAAAATAATAATAAAATTTTAATCTCTTATTTAAAAATTTAAATTACATTAATTACAAATTTTTTATTTTCAATTTAAACTTATTCGACCTAAAATGATTAAATTATTTGTTTTTAGTTTCAAAGCTTTTAAGCTTTATCTACTTCAATTGGTATTTGTAGAGTAAACATCTTTTCAAACCGTAAAAAAAACTTCATAATTAGTCCAAGATCTTTTGGGAAGTATCTTTCGGTTTCGTAAACTACAAAATAAATGAGTGTAAGTAAAATACACTAAATGATATTTCCCTATGAACTTTGTGCGAGAAATTTTTTTTGTAAATTACTGAAAACTTTGTTTTTCTAATGCATGCATTGTTTGCGCTTTCTGTGAGTAAGCACATATTGCAATTTCCAAGTTCTGAAGTTTTAAAAATTTGTTATTTGAAATTTGCTTATTTTAATTTTAAGAATAAAAAATTTCTTAAAGTTTATCATTTTAAAATTATACATTTAAATTATTCTCTAAAGTGATTGAGGTTTTATTTTCAATTTCTAAATTTTCAATGCAATTTAATTCAATTTTCAATTTAAAATCATGTTAAATCTTGAAGATGTTTAAATTGCAACTTTTATCGACAATTTCGACTAAAAATTGTGGAATTTACTATTCATATTTTTTCAAAACTAATAAATAAGGTTTTATGTAATCCAATTCTAAACACTAATGTTTTAAACTAGTCAAATTTTGAAATATTCCACCTTCAAATGATAGTAATTTTTAAAATATTACATGGTTCTATTTTTATTTTGAAATTGTGAAAGTTTCAAAGCCACAGTTTGCAAATTTAATGATTCATATGTTTTAGATTGCAAATTCTTTCATATTCGATTATTTCAATTTAGAGTCTCACGTGACCAATTATATGGTTTGTTTTCGGCGGCTTTATACGAGGGTAGTTCAATAAGTCCTTAGAATGACCAACAAATGGCGCGCGAATCGCTCCAAATCATCTGTTTTCAGTCAGCACCACTCCCGACTAGAT
>NC_046660.1:32066832-32074560 GCF_010883055.1 Belonocnema kinseyi | reverse complement strand
AACTTCCGAAAACGCACTTTTCTGAAGGATTAAAAAAACTTGAAAAGCGATTGACCAAGTGTATAGAGCTCCAAGGAGATCATGTTGAAAAATAAAAAAAAAATTACCCAAAAAAAATTGTTTTTATACTTCATTCTAAGGACTTATTGAACTACCCTCGTAATTAGAGAAATAAATATATTGTGCTGAAAATTTGGAAAATGATTTATAATATGTAAGATATCAGTTTCAATATGAAATTTAATTGTGAACATCGATTTCCCCATTAATATAATAAATATATAGCTTTTTTTTAACTCAAGTTCTTAAATTTCACATGAAAGTGTTTTTTTTTAATTGAAGATACTTTCTTTTACCCGAGATCAAAAATATATATTTATCTTTGATTCAAAGAAATTTGATTCAAGTAAGGAAGATTTTTTCTCAGTGATTCAGTTATTAAAAAATTAAATTTAAAAATTTGTAAACTGTCTTTAAACTGAGAAAATTTGAATTGTTTTTTATTTTAAAAACAATTCTGAAGAAACAGTCGTTACTTTTCTTCTGGATTAACAACCCTCTGAATGAAAGCACAATTTACAAAAACGTGAAATAGGGATTTCTTTTTAAATTCCAGAATACGTTTAATGCAAACTTGGTATTCTATTTGAGAGTAGGAACATCTTTTTGAATAATAATCAACCTCTCCAGTCAATTATTTCTGGAAATGTTATGTTATCTTACGGTTCAAGAACTGAAACTTCGTAAGGCTATGTAAATTACAAATTTACGAGAGTATGCTACTCGTATAATTAGTTCTCCCAAGGAAGACTCAAGCCCCGTCTTTAGATTTCTCTACTTTCTTCACTCCCTAAGTCGCTGGTTTGGCATTCCTGCTGGTTCAGACTCCCTTAATCTCTTCTCCATTTCTCGTCACATGAAAGATTTTTCATTTCCTGCGAGGAGCTACATTCGCTCGGAACACATTGTTTACACAAACAAAATTAGATAATTCCCTGAACTCTAACGGCTATACGCTTCTGAGGTGAGTTCATACTGCACAGCATAGCAGAGATGGAAATTGAAACGTATTAACAGTTCCCGTTCGCTTCCCGTCTGTTACTACAGACTGCTTCATTACGGGAAGTGCACGAAGTTCTCTGCATTGAAATATACTATGATGCGACACCTCTCTGTATGCGCATATGTCGTTCACCGTGTTTCTGTTTATCTTACTCGCGTTCGTGTGCACCACTGGGTAGGTTCATGCATACACGCTTTGCTTTCATGTGCTACTTAGAAACCCTCTTGTATTTAACAATTATTAATTACCATTATAACTATAAAAATAAACATCTACAATGCGAAAAATTTTGCCAACTAAAAAGTTTTCGGGAGAGTCAACATAGAATTATAGTGAAATTGACATGGAATTCCTTAAAATAAAGTTTGCCAAGCAATTCTATAAAATATGTAATAGCACGAGGTATATTCTGAAAGTATCCGACCTTATGGTCTACCAGGAGTAAGAATTAATTCTGGTTAATGCTGATGATATTCCCTTCAAATTACGTTCCTTTGGAAACCATCAAGGTTTTCCAGCGATCGTCCCACTTTCGGAGGCACTACTTAAAGTTACCCTTTGGAATAGGTAACATCTACTTGGTCGTATTCTGTCTTATTTCCTCTACGCCTTGAAATCGTTTTTCTTCTATCGCATACTTCAATTTGGGAAATAAGAAGAAATCACCGGGAGCCAGTTTAGGAATTTAGGAAAATTGCCGAAGCTTTTTAAGGCCGTGTTTTGCCAGAAAATTCTAAATAAGCTGCGATGAAATGTCTTATTATGGTGAAGGACCCATGCGGAGCAAAATCGATCTTTAAATGTAGATGTTCAAAGGGTAAGAACACAGCACCTAACATGCAGATATTCATGCCAAACATTTACTACCTTTTTGAGATGTCAGGCGTAAATATACTTTTATGTTGAACTGAAACACATTCAGATGTTAAAACCGTCCGAGCACATTGGAATTTTACGACTGTATTTGACGGCTATATATTTTCAATAATAAAATTATGGAATATTACAATTTTTGAACATTTCCAAACAGTCAAAATTCTATATCCCTAAATAAAATTGAATAGCGACTTCTTTCTGTCTACAGAAGGAAACAATGATCTTAATTTTCAGGTTTATTGACTTAACACATTTGGCAAAATGTTTTTAAATTTAAAATAAAATATTAGTTTAAGTTTTACTTACAATAGATAGAATTGTAAATTCAGATTCCAATTCATTCATTCTCTGATTACTTGCCCCCATTTTAGTTTTGATTTAAAAATATCGAACATAACCTCAATTCGACTGAATGTATCATCTGATCGAACTTTCATACCCTTTATCTGTTTTTCGTTTGTGTACGAACATTGAAGTTTAATTTTAAATTCACAACCAAGTTATCAATTAATTACTTAAATTCTTATAAAGAAGTAAACTCCTAAATTATTCACAAGCGTTACTTGACATAATCATACATGTAATATCTCGGATACTTCAGTTGAACATTTTGGATAATAAAGAGTAACATCTCACTTTGAAGATCTACAGATGCTAACTTTGAACATCTAGATTGCTGTCCTATAGTTTAACATAAAATATTTTTACCCTGAACATCTAGATGATGTTACGGTTGAACATCCATTTTTCTCCGTGCAGTCACCACTTTTACACAAATCTAGCTGAATCTTGGCTCAAAGGATCCGAAACAATTGTTTTGTGAATTACGGGGATCCAAAAATAATCGTTTCTTGTTTTCTTGTTTCTTATATTTAAAAAAATAAGAAAAGCTTAAATTTTTGAAATTCTTTTCATATCTGTTATTGCATGAGATTGATACGATTGATACGATTGATAATGACTAATGATTTACACTATTTTCTTGGTTAATTATTTATAATAATTTTATTTTAAAGTCTTCAAAAATTAAAATAAACAAATAAACACAACCCTTAACATAAAAAAAAAACTGCGAGGCCCTCGCAAAGCTGCAAAGGTTGAAAAATGCAATGTCCTATCAAATTTTTTGAAATATTTATAAATAATAAGAAAAGAACGCGTTGTGTTAACAAACATTGTTTATTAGGCTTCAAGTTTTGATTATAATGTATAAACGTGCTATAAAACTGTTTTATTAAGGTAAAGTATCTTTGCTGAAATGTTATGCCTACAAAAATAATGCACATTTTCGGTCAGTTTTCCAGTTATTTAAGATTAGCTACTGCAAACCATTATCTACTGTAGTATGCTTTCCTCTATGATATATGTTCTTGCGGTGGTTAATTAGTAAAACAATCCATTTCTTGGCAGAAAATAAAAAAAAAGATAACTAAAAATTGTCTGAAAAATGTGTCAAGAATATCGTATCGCCTCCAGTTGAATAGTGTAAGCTGTATTTGCGTCTAATTACTGAAAAAAATACTTTTTTATATTTTCTAAATTTGCTCAATCCAGTTTACCAAATTTTAAAATAATTTAAATGTTATTTGAATTGTTTCTAAATGAGAAAACAGAATATCCAATGATTCGTGATATCTTGAAATCATATTTATTTTTGAATTTACACAATAATATGCAGGGTAAAATTTATGTGAATTATATTTTTATTTATGTATGATTATAGATCAAGTTAACGTTTGTCGATGATGTTTAAATATCAATCTGTCTTGGATCGTAGTTTAGAATACACGTAAGAATTTTATGTAGCATAATGTTTTCCGCAAATTCTTGTAAGATTTATAAGCAAAAAGTACGCTGTCCTAACTTGCTGCTGTACATTTTCAAGATAACTGAAAATTCTGAAGGGAGTGCAACACAGAATAAAGTGATGATAAAATTTGTTGCAGGAAAATTTTTATAGGGATAAAGTTTTATTCTGACAACTTTGTGTTTTTAAAAACACATGTTTTGTCATGCAAAAACAAAAGATAGCTTATCCGATATTTGTTTAAATTTTATCCTCTGAAGTTAATTTTTGTTGCAACGAATCTATCATTGGAAATCGATGTAAAGTTTATCTTTCGTTTTTTCTGTGAAACAATTCTTTAAGATCTATTTAAAAAACTATGCTGTCACTATTTTAACATAGGACTTCAATAACATTAGCAGTTTTTTTGTCTGTTTTCGGGCGTAGCCAGAGCAAACCGTGATCTGCCAATCATATCATAAACAGAGAATGAAGTAGTTTAAAAATATCATTAGTGATATACATTTCATGTCCCATGTTGATATTTTTTGTGGTGATACGCAGAATATATGATAAAGCCATCAGTAGTATGTTCTCTTACTATCAGATCACATCCATCTACAGTTTCATAGATGATGTGTATATTTTCATTGATATAACGTCTTAACGTTTTATACAATTTTCACTTTGTTCAATTTAAGATTCTTAAATTGGACTGCTGTTATTCAAATTTTACATTCCACTTTGTTATTATGAAAATTGGTCTTGATATGCTAAAAAAATGATTTCATGCCTTTATTATCTGACAAAATCAGAAACGTTGAAACGATTTAACTGATATTTACATTTTCTTTTAAATTTTTCTCGGGTTATCTGTCAAGCTAATACAAACTGACACTAATACTTATAGCAATACAAACGAATACTCTGTTTTC
Source organism: Belonocnema kinseyi (assembly GCF_010883055.1). NCBI lineage: Eukaryota > Metazoa > Arthropoda > Insecta > Hymenoptera > Cynipidae > Belonocnema > Belonocnema kinseyi. Next base: position 32,069,900 of record NC_046660.1, on the reverse strand, counting down.
TCTATATTTTTTACATGATCCTTACATGATTTTTAGGTAACATTTGTGAACTCATCAGGCTGTCATCAGATGAAGGAATAAAGTAACTTAACCTAGTTACGTGCTTTGATTGAATCACGTCATTGTTATTTGAGTACCTTTTAGGTCCATTTTTTTTGTTATCTCGGGTACCGAATTTGTAACCTTCGGAAAAATCCTTCTTAAATGTGTGATGTGGCTTAGCGAAAAGTATAAACTTTATCATTCGTAGACATAAAAGGGATGAAATCATTATTTTTAAAGTCGAAAACACTTTCCCAAATTTTCTTTAAAAAAATTCTTCGATCTCATCATCGCAGATATAGCCAAACATAAAAGAACGACACACTTTATTTTAAAGGCCAAAAAACTTTGAGGCAATTTGAGCAATAAAAAATACCATCAAAACTAGAGATATCTTTTTTATGGTATCATATTTTTCGTGTCTTCTTTTTAAAAAGCATCACTTCTTTATATTATTTCCCACCAATTTTTGTCACAGTGAATAGTAGAAATATAAAAATAGTTCCATAGTAATCTGAAAAGTGTGATAAAGGGTTAATCTCATCAAACTTGTTGCATTATTTATTAATATCAATATACGATTGGGGAAAGTTGCGTTTCACATATTATAATTTAAAGTACAGAAATCTCGAAGTGATGTGACGCTTACTACAAAATTAAAGTTTACCCATTTGAAAAGAATCCGAAATAAAATTCAAATTTTCTCACATGTATGGATTCCTTGGTTATTATCCACTATTCATTGTATCCATTTTTAAAAGTGTCAGTCTGTTATGGACTGATATTTTGTGCAAACTGTAAATACAAAAAGTAATTATTATTATGTTTACTTGAAACATGTATAAGAATGCTTGCCAAAAAGTTAACCATTTTAGACAATGAGATTTTCGAGAACAGAGAAAATTGCAAGAGATCAAGAGATCAAGGAATGTATTCGTGATTTATATGAATTTTAAACGTGGCTAGAATTCGCATGTGAATTCGAGTTCTAAATCGGGACACCAGATTTAACAGAAGACAGAAAAAACAAAAGTTAAAATTTGTTGCAGGTAAGAGTTGCAACAGTTACAAATTAAACATATTTCGTTGAATTTTTCACCAAGTTTAGGAGAATTTTCTGATACCGTCTACTGCGTGACACTGAAGTGAGCAAATTTCGGTAAAACATGTAGAATCAGCAACAGAAAACACGGAAAAACATTGGTCTTTCTGATAAATCTCCTCCTACATCTCGAATAAAAATGGATCGATTATACGGCGAAAGATTATTCTGGCAAGGTTAAAAATCGGAAATTATCTTCGATTAATGTAAAGTTTATACGACAAGGTTAATTTACTTTGCGGTGAATCTTTCCTGTGGAATCGACGTAAATTTTATCTTTCGTTTTTTTTGGGAGTGTAGAAAGTATTAACGTTTAAATCGTAAAAATAACATTGGAAATTAACAGATTCAATTTCTGAAGAAACGAAATACGTCGCAATAAAATGTTTATTAACCAATTTTGAAAAGAAGGCGCATTTTTTTAACGAGACAATGAAACTACTTCTTTTATTAATTAATGACCTTACAGGTAGAACAACTCATGTAATAAGCTTGTTGCCACTTGGTATACTCTTCCCTGAAAATCTTGGTTAAGTCTCCCCAATATTAGAACATGCGTTCAATGTCATAAAATTGTCAGTAATAACTGTTTCATTATTCCGATTTATAGAAAATCATTACACTACTTTGTAATGAATAATGCAATATAGGATTACTGTGCGAATTTTGATTACAAGAGCAGATAAATCCTTACAAAGTTGGAAAAAATTTAGATTATTGAACGCAAATTTCTGCCAATTGTCGAATATCGGGCTTAGTTAAGTCTCCCACTTTCCCCTGGACTTTTCACATTAAATTTATGGAAAACATAAATATTTTCTTTGAAATTAAACTAATAATTATTATAAATCAAATTACATTGAAATTAATGAAATTTTGTATTAAAAATAACACTTTGAATAAATAAATACTTGAAAACTCATCATGTGGGTGAAAGGGGTTGTCAAAAATGTGGTTTTTCGTGGCAACTGTTTCAGCGAAAAATAGTCTTTTGACTTAAAAGTTTAAGAAGTGGGACAATTTTTTTATTTCCTAACTGACAATTCTTTATTTGTTTAGAATTTTTTTTTCTAGTTGAAAAATTCATAATTTTAGTTAAAAATTCATCTCTTTGGTTAAAAAGTTTACTATTTTTTTGAACATTCTTTTTTTTCGGAGATAAATTAATTTTTTGTGTGGAAAAGTAATTTCGCTTCTTTTGGTTTAAATTCGAATCTCTTATAGAAAATTAATTTTTCTGATTGAAAATTCGTTTGCTTATTTTTACAATGCATCTCTTGGCAGCATGCGCATTCGTTGAAATATCAAATATTAAATTTTCTATCGAAAATCCATATTTGCAAGTTAAAAATTCAAATACTTTGTTGAAAATTTACATACTGGTTAGAAAATTCCACTCTGGTTAAAATTTTGAATATTTTGTTTAAAATCTTTTCTTTTTAAGATGTCCACCGCTACGTTTTCATTGAGATTTTTTTTTAACGCAACCCTTTTTGGTTAAAGATTAATCTTTTTTGTTTGAAAATATGGCTATTCAGTTTAAAATTGATATTTGTAGGTTGAAAATTTAACTTTTTAGTTAACAGTTGAAAATCATTTTTAAAAAATTAACTAATTTGCATTTGTCTTTTTTGTTTGCATTCGAATACTTGGTTAAATGTTAAACTAATTGAGTAAAAATGGATATTTTTTGGGTTGAAGATTCATAATTTTAATTGAAAATTTAATTCTTTTGTTGAAAATTCTTTCTTTCTTTTATTGAAAATTAATCTTTTTTGTTGCACCTTTCTCTAATTGTTTTAAGGTTGAACGACCTTTTACAAATTAATTTTTTTGGTTGAAGACTAATTATTTTAGTTAAAAATTTTTAACTAGAGATAAATTTTTAACTAAAATAATTAGTCTTCAACCAAAAAAATTAATT
>NC_046660.1:32046525-32066732 GCF_010883055.1 Belonocnema kinseyi | reverse complement strand
TTTTCAATTAAAATTATGAATCTTCAACCCAAAAAATATCCATTTTTACTCAATTAGTTTAACATTTAACCAAGTATTCGAATGCAAACAAAAAAGACAAATTTTAAGCAAAATAGTTGAGAGCTCAACAAAGGATCTTTAACAAAAGATAATTCACAACTAAATTGTTGAACATTTTCAGCTACAATTTTTTAAAAAACTGTTTCGTTATAGTTTAAAAATCAAGTAATTGGTTGAAAATTCGCCTTTTTTGTAAAACATAACTCCCTTCCTGATAAAGTCAGCGACTTGAAGAGCAGAATCTGCCTAATGTTAAATGGATTCGATCTTCTTTGAAATAATTTTTATAAGACTGTTTTTTTTTTTAATTAATTTTTTTTAAAGAAAATTCAACTATGACATTTTTGGTACAAAATTAATTTTTTTAAATTAAAGTGTAATCCTTCTTAGTTAAAAATATAATTAATTGTTTAAACATTTATAAATTTTGTTGAAAATTCGTCTTTTTGAGTAGAAAATTAATCTTTCCGTTTGAACATTCTTCTTGCTGATTTAGGATTCAACAATTTTCCGACAATTCTTTATTTTCCAAATTAATTTATTGAAGTGAAAATTAAACTTTTAATTTTTGATTAAAAATTTAATTATATTTTAATTGCAATCTGTTTTGGTAGAGAACTCAGATTTTTTTTAATTGCACTTTTTTAAGTTGAACAAGATTTTTTTTTTTACTAAAAACTGAACTATCCAATTTTTTGTTGAATATTAAGTTCATAATTGATGGTTTATCTGTTTCGGTTTAAGACGAAACTTTTTGATTAAAAATTTTACTATTTTCTTCAAATTTCTATTTTTTTAAATTAATTTCTATAATGGTAAGATCTACTTATATTACTTTTAGTTGAAAAATGATATTTTTCAGATAAAAATCATCTATTTGTTCGAAAATTTCTAGATTTTGTAGAAAATTCGTAATTTTTTGTAGAAAAGGAATATTCTTGGTTGAAAATTAATATTTTTCATTAAAGATTTAGTTATTTAAGAAAAATTTCTTTTCAGTTTGTCAAAAACCAATATCTTAAAAAGAAATTACGATTCTACTATTTTTGGTTGGAAATTGATATTTTAAATTAACGTTTATTACTTAATGATTCAATTTTTTTTAATTTTTCTGTTTTGGTACAAAATTAATCCTTCTGGTTTAAAATCGACCTTTTTGCGTTAAAATTAAACTATTTCGAAAAAAATTTATCTGTTTTGATACAGTATTTAGAAATTCAGAATTTTGTTCAAAATGCGTCATTTTTGGTTGAAAAATAAAATTCTTAATTGAAATTTTATCTTTTTTGCGAGGATTCTATTATTATGTGAAAAATTCCTTTTTTGGTGAAAAATTAATTTATTTAAGACAAAAGTCGATTATACCATTTTTTATAAAAAAATTATATTTAAAAAAAATGGATCCTTTTTTGTTAAAAATAAAATTTTTTTAAACCGTCTTTTTAAACAGGGAAATTAATCTCCGCGGTTGAAAATTCATCTTCTTCATTGAGGGTTTAATTTTTTTGTTTGAAAATTCCTTCATAACTAGTCAAAAACTAATTTATGTAAAATAAAATTGGATTATATCATTATTGGTAGAGAATTGATATTTGAAATTAAAAATTGATCTTTTTTAGTTGAAAACTCAAGCATTTGTTTGAAAATGCACATATTTCGATGAAAATTCGTGTTTTTGGTAGGAAATTAGTCTTACAGGTTGAAAATTTATCTTTGTGATTAAGAACAAAACTATTAAGTTGCACATTCCTTTTTTTTAATTAAATTTTTTAACTAAAAATTTAACTATCCCACTTTCGGTGAAATATTGAAATTTTGAATTACAAAATGATATTTTCGTTTTGAAAAATCAATTATTTATTTCAAACGTCGTCTTCTTTTAAATAAAATTAATTTTCTTGGTTGAAAATTCATCTGTTTGTTTGAAACTTCAACTATGTATTATCAAATTCATCTATTTTAATAAATTTCAAATAATTTGTTGAAAATTTAATTATTTGTTGTTCAATATTAATTATTTTCATTCATTTATTATATTAGGATGAAAAAGTATATTCATAATTGAAAATGAATTTTTTTAGTTGAAAACTCGTCTTTTTGGTAGAAAATTAATTTTCTTTGTTAAAATCATATCTTGTTTATTGAGGATTCAACTATTTCTTGATTATTTTTTTGTTTATTAAAAATTAATGCCCTTAAGGAAAATTTTCATTATTTCATTATTGGTTGAAAACTAATCTTCTTTTGTGGAGAATTAATTTTATGGGTAAAAAATTAATTTGTTTTTTATCATTTTCAACACAGATGTCCAAATTCGATTTTTTATTGACTTATATGGGAAAATAAACGTCTCGCATAATTGACTATAAAAAAAATTTTATCGCTGAGAGATTCTGCTAAATAATGTATAGAACCAGTTTGATTTTAAGTGAATTCTATCTTATTCTAAATACTTTTCATAATTTAGTTCTTGGCTTGAATATTAATGTAGTTGACAAAAATTTACATCTGTATAAGGTTTCTCACAATTTATAATAATAAATTTCGTACAAGTAGATTATCTGAAAATTAACAAAAAGGAATAAAATAATGAAAAATTTAATATAGTTACATATACGTAACTGAAAAAATAATTTGTAAACAACTTTTTCGATTGAAAATAAATAATAATAAGACCCGGCTAAATTCAGCTATACACTAGCGACGATCGTTCCGGTAAGTTCGGAAGAGCCACTGAATACACAGTGTCCCTTACATATGTTTTGTTTAAAGCTGATTAAAAGAAATTAATTTTAGGTGGGAACACTTGAGGTATTCTGCCCCTTATACACATTTTCTACCAATATTTAGTAAATAACTTTTCCCTAATTTCATTACTAGAGTTACACCAGTAATCAATGAAATTACATTAATTTATATTCAGATAGTACATTTAAAATAACTTTTACTTTATTAAGAAATAATTATATTGTTAAAAAAAATCAGAATAAATAAATGATTTCTGAAACTTAAACGTAAATTTTTTTCCTGTATATCAAAGATTATTATTAAATTGACAGACATAAAAGTTAAATTTTTAATTCAGGGCGAAAGAGTTTTTAAAAATTCTGATAGCTAATGTCAGTTCCCACCATCAAAATTTTTTCATTAAAATAAAATAACTTTTTCTGATGATTTAAATACATTCGTGGATAGTCCAGCTTTTTAAGAATAATTCGAAATCCAATCATTGAATCTGATTGATAAATACCAAAAGTCTCCTCGAATTTGAATTCAAGCGACATGAAATGGAAAATTTTTATTTTTGTCTATTAATAAATTATATAGTAGGTGGAATATCAAACTGATACTCTTCTTCGAGTTCAAGAAGCGTGAAGAAAAATAAATAGAGATTTTAGTTAAAAAGTATTTTATTTATGTGTATATAATGTTTAAAGAATATTTTGTAGCAATACAACATTTCGTACCAATTATTTGTGCTGTCGAATAAGATTTTTCTGTAGAATAATACTTTTAAAAAATTACTTTTGTAGATTGATCATTTTAAGTTTAAGATTTAAAGAATTTCATAGGATTTCTAGGGTTCGCAAAAGATTAAACCAAATTTTTTTTCTACTTTAAGGATTTCAAGTAATTTTAGCAGGTTCAAATAATTATTTACACGTTTTACTTTTTACTTTTACTTTTTATAACTTTTAATTTTTTTTACACCTTTTTACTTTAAAAAAATGTTTTTCTTATCCAAAATTTTTAAAATAATTTCATAAGTTTTTAAAGAAGTAACAGCTTCAGTTTCCATGAAATATTAGAAAATTCTGTAGATAAAATTGACAAAAAAATCTTGTGTTCAAATTTCGAATCTTGTAAATGTATTTAAAAATATTTAAATTAAAAGATTAATACTTTTGTGCTGATTTTTTCTTGGAAAAATCTTCCGCAGGCGGGCTCTGCTCTATATACTCGATTTATATTCTTACAACTGTATATTAAATTAATTTCAAAAGTAACTTTTATTATGACAGTTCTGATTTTTCGGATATTATCAGTTGAATTTGAACAAGAATTAGACATGAGACGACATGACTGCTTCGCAGAAAAAACGAAAGATAAACTTTACATAGATTTCCGACGAAAGATTCTCTGCAACAAAAATTAATTTTACAGGATAAACTTTAGGCAAATATCTGTTAAACCAGTGGTGTCAGTACGCGAATATCTCTGACATGCGCAGTACGCTGGGGGCGGTCCCTATTTCAGTAGCTAATGGGAAGTGGCGGGAATTTTTAAATTCAGAAATTTGCATTTCATTATTTTTCAGCATAATTACAATAAGGAAAATAAAATGATGATGCTTGATAAAAGAAAAATATTTTATATAACTGATATGCGAGAGTACTTTTTATTAGTCATAAGTATTTAACGATAATTTGACTATTGTAAATGCGATACGGCGAGTAGATTGTTTTTTGTTTTAGCAGACAACACACCACATATTTAAGCCGTAAAATTATCTGCCGGGCGTTTGTTTCCTGATTGTTATCAAAATTGAATGTATTAATTAATGTTTATAATAGTGTTCAATACTTTTTATCGTTATATCGGATTCTGTTGAAAGTGCTAAAAGTGTGAAAGTTAAAAATAATAGAAGCATCAGAGAAAATTGGTGGACGGTAAGAGTAAAACAGTTATGTATTATTATTTAAACACTGAGCAATATCCCAAATTTTCCAACCGCGAAAAATTAATTTCAATTTGAATTCTTCTGAAAAATAATGAAGTGCTTATATCCGCATTTAGAAGCTACCACCAACTTCCCATTGGCTACTGAAATAGGTACCGCCCCCAGCGTACTGCGCATGCCAGAGATATCCGCGTTCTGACACCACTTGGTTAAACTTTGTTTTATTTTTCCATGACAAACACATTGTTTTTGAAAGACGCGAAGTTGGGTACACAAAACTTTGTTACTCTAAAAAATTTCCTGCAACAAATTTTAGTCTTAGTTTTTACTGTGTGAAAGATGAATGTAAGAAATGTTAGATTTAGAATATTTTCCGAAAACGAACGAGGACGATTAAAATATTTTAAGTTCTCGGATGGAAATGCACCTAGTAAAGTAAGCTAATAAAATGGTGTACGTTTTTTTAACGTAAGTCTGATATGATTAAATAAAATTCTTTCTTTGTGTCAATCAGGCGAAAAATGATAAGCATACGCATTCTTTGATCAAGCTTTAATGTTTTTCACAAAGCAAGTTGACTTAGTGTGTATAAAACGTCACCATGAATCTGATTTCATCATGCAGCGCACATTTGAAGTTAATTTTAAAGGATTCGTGATTTTTGCCCCACTTTACAAATTTGACAACTTCTTGACCATAATTCCTGCTTAAACTTTGAAGTTGAATTCGGGTAATTCTCCTGAGATCGAGGCTCATCATTTCCACATTGGCATAAAAATAACCATTTTTTATATCTGGATCAGGTTCAGACGGTCTTGGGACATGAATTTCTTTCTCGTTAGCTATAGGACGTTCGTCTTGATACCTGGATCCAAAACTATGGTTACCATTGCTTGAAATTGAACGTTTCGGTTGTGGAATACCCCTGAACAAACCGGAAATTAGATTGATGACGGCTGATGATGGCACCACATTGACACTCAATTCTATAGCAAATATGGAAGCGATTATCAGACTACACGACACCATTTTTAACGTACGGCAGAGTATAATCACTTGTGTCTGATCTGAGACTGATCCCATAAATTCCCCATAAATTCTACGAACTTTTATACAATCTTTCATTGAATTTGATTGTCAGCGTTTGAATAACACGTCAGTTGAAGTGTCTTTGACCTAAAAAGATATCATTATGAAGAGACCTTTAAATTTCCGCTCGCATTCCGTGATTTAGGGAAATATGTCTACAAATTTTCAAAGGCGGAGACGATCTTAGGGTTTTAAAAATAGAAAAATATTTCGAAATACAAGTTGATCCCACCTTTACAGAGAACAGCGCATGTCTACCGCTCGATGTCTGAGATGAAAGAGGAGTATAGCATGCTCAAATGTAACACACTGCTAGTCACAATTCCCCTATTCCCCTTTTTACACTCTTTTCAAAAAATTTCTTTTTTCATGCTTGTCTAAAAAAGAACTCGCACTTTTCCTCTTTCCTTCGCTCAAATGCAAACTCAATTAATACCACGCAATAAGAAAATGCAACTATTGGTTTCTTGGAAGTTTATTCCTTTTAATTTAAAAGTCTACTATTATATGTTTATTTCAGAATTCATCCCTTCAGGTTGAAAATTCAACTATTTGAAAGTTGAATTATTTGGCTAAATATTCATTTTATTGGTTGAAGATTCAACTATTTTGTTGATAACTCCATCCTTCTTACTGAAAATAATTTTTTCAATGTGAAAATGTACCTATTTCATTTGTTTATAATTGGTTAAAGATTGATAATCTTTCCAACAAAATTCAATGATTTGGTTTAAAATGTACGTGTTTTGTTATATATTCGCATTTCTTTATTAAAAATTAATCTTCTTGGTTGAAACATAAAATACGTTCTTAAAAATTTATTTTACTAGTTAAATATCCACATCTTTAATAGCAAATCTAAATATTACGTTAAAAATTCCTTTTTTTGTGTGTTAAAAAATAGATCTCTTTAACGTGAAATTTACCTAATTAGTTAAAAAATTCTTTTTTTTTCTTAAAAAATTATATTTTGGATTGACAATCATACTGTTTGATCAAAAATTCGCCTTCAAAATGCTACTTTTTGAATTAATTTAGGAAACTCGACTTGAATTTTGAAGATTTTGTTTGATTAGTTAGTTTTCGGAAAAGTAATTTCACTCACATAGAAGTCAGCCAATTTATTATAATTTGTCAAATTTTACCTTAAATTTCTGAGTTTGTTACTTATGACGTCTCATTTGTTTTTCAAGATTCGAAAACCTCGCTCGTTTTCGCATAGTGAATTCGATCTTATTATTTCAAGATGTTATTTTTTATGCATTTTTAATTTTTTTATCTTTTAAGACTTTTTTATCGAATAATGAAATAAAAATAAAAACATTATTTAAATGTTTGCAATAACATTGATCGAAAACTAAAATTCAGCGGAATCATGCCCAGACTCCGAGATATGTAGTTAAAACATTTCGAAGCTTACGACCTCCGTACAGACTGCGAATTTTTTAATAACAAATTCATAAAATTTAATGTCTTTAAACACTTTGTATGTCGAATAATGTAAAAATAATCAGTTATAAAAAGACTACTGAAATTTAAAAAAAATACCGGACGATAAGAATAAAATGGGGATCATAACAAATTTGTCGTAAGAATCATAGACAAATTTCAAACAATATTCATTTTGGAAAACGAATTCCGAAAAAATCTTGAAAAATATTTGTGAACATTTTAAATGACCTTACATATTGATAAAGTAAATTTAAAAAACTATGATACAAAATTTCAATTTATAAATTCAAACAAAAAGTTGAAAGTCTTTAGAATTATAAAAACTATTTAAATTATAGTAAAAAATATGTTTACGTTAAAAAATATTTCAAAAGTTAAAAAAAAATCAAACAATTATTAAATTGAGGAAAGGATATCATTTTTTCTTCACTCTGCAATTTAGAGAATTAAAAATGATAACAAAATACCAAAGAGGTGAGTTTAAAAAATGAACGTTGAACAAAGTAAATTAAATGTATATTAATCAGTTTAATTTTCTATAAAAAAGATGAATTTTTAACCAAATTATTAAATTTTTAACAAAAAAGCTAATTGTTCACAAAAAATGAATATTACACACAAAAAAACGATTTTTTTACCCGGAAAAATTATCGTTTAACAAAAAAGTTATTTTTCCAAACAGTAGTTCAATTTCCATTAAAATAGTTTGATGTTTGGTAAAATAGCTGAAAAGAAAACTAATTTGGTACGATATAGGTACTTTTCGACTAAGCAGTTTAATTTTATACCAAATTGTTGATCGTGAAGCCAAAAAGACGAGTTGTCTATAAAATAGTTAAATATTCAACAAAAAATAACCATTTTTAACCAAATAGATAATTTTCGACCAGATAGTTTAATTTTCTATTAAATAATTGAATGTTTAGCCAAAAAGATTGATTAAATTTATATTTTTGTTCGGAGATTTAAATAATTAATGAAATAACAAAACTAATTTTCTGAGCAAAAATAGTTTTCTTTTAAACAAAATACATGAATTTTCTATTAAATATTTAAATTTCAGGAATCATAAAGGATAAATTTTCAACCAAAAACGGAAATGAATAAATTTTCAAACAAAAACATTAGCGTGTTTAGCTAAAGAAAACATTAAGTTTTAACAAAAATTAAAATTTCGAACCAATAAGGTTAATTACCAAGAAAGAATTTCGAACAAAGTAATTTAATTTTTAATCAATTAGTAGTTAAAATTTTTACCGCAAAGGTTCATTTTTCTACAAAAAATTGATTTCTTTGTTTTTTAATGAACAAATTCATCTTCGACACAATAATACAATTTTCTACCAGAATATTACCAAAAATATTAATTTTCGACAAAAATGATCTATCTTTAATGAAACAAAAAAAAAAGATTTTTTAGAATAGTATTTTAATTTTGATTCGAGCAGTTAATTTTCCGACCAAAAAAGTGAATATTTAGTTTTCAAGCTTGTTTGCTCTCTGCATAAAAATTGGCAAAGTTTAAGTAACTTGTAGAGAAAGTCTTCATATTGGATTAGCAAAATGTCAGCCACTGAAAATCTGTAAAAAATGACTCATTCGATAAGTCGAGGTATTTCTCAATTAAATAATGGAAAACTGATTGCTTGGCAAATAAAAATTTTCAGGACTATATATAACAATTATTTAAAAAAACGTATAATCATAGAAAATGTGTAAAATAGAACAATTTAATAAAACGGCGCAATGGTGTAACATTTTTAACTTTAATGAAACAATAAGAATGCCATATGGGGACATTGTTAACGTGACCTATAGTCCGCATCCGTTTCCCAAATAGAGCCTTCATCTTGTGCCAAAAAAGTAAAGAAAAATATGCTCATAAAAAATAACAAATAAACGTTTAAGATCATCATATTTTAGACAATCTCTTTCTTTTTTGTAAAGATATTTTTCTGAAATATGACCGATATATGAAATATTCTTTAAATTTTCCATATGGATTATAATAAATGTAAATTTCCTTGAACTGACAAGGTAAGAAAAAGTTTAAAAATTCTGAAAAAAACTCAAATTCCTGGCAAATATCTAAGGAAACATAATTATACAAAATAATGCATTGTCTAAACAATTAGGTTTCTAAACTTGCATCAGTTACTACTTAAATATGTACGTGAAAAGTTAACAAAAATTGTAAAATTAAAACAACAACAAAACAACTTTCTAATATTACTATAGGAGAAAATAGTTTCTGCAGTAGTAGTTTGCTTCAACAATTTTTTTATGTTAAATTACAATATTAATTACCAAAATCTAAGTGAAAAGTGGACAGAAAATTAAATATTTGAGACAAAACCGCTAATTTCTCACATTATTCAATGATAATATTACTTGAAATATTCATAAATTGTTTAAACAATTAATTTTCTCAAATCTCATTGATTATTTATCACACTTTAATTAAAAATCGGGGAAAGAGTTCAAATTTGTGAAATAATTGAAATTTTATAGAATTGTTATAAGATGAAATTATTATTAATGATAAGCCATTTTGTAAGCAATTGTGTTTTTCGTCAATAATAAAGTATTACTTCACTTAACTTGAAAATGGAACAAAAAGTAGTACATTTTTTAAAAGCCCCGACTTCTTAAATCTTTTTTAAGAGTAAATTGCTCAAGACAATGATAAATTGTGAAAAAAATGATTGTGAACATCTAATTATAATTATAAAGTCGTATTTTATGTATAGAAAAGAATTCGCATTCAAAGAACCGCAAAAAATCATAATTAGCTAGTAATCACCCGTGTGGAAAAATGTTCTGGCGCTGGCCTGGTCCAGATCAGACCGCCAGGTTTCCAGCCCTGGCGCTGACCAAATGGTCTGGCCTGGGCCTGGCCAAAAGTGTAATGTTTTTCCAGGCTAGATTCAGGCCAGACCATCTGGTCAGCCGCTAGAAAGGGGCTGGTCAGTCGCTAGACATGGGCTGGTCAGCCGCTAGTTACAGACTGGTCAGCCGCGAGTTATTGGCTCGTTAGCCACTAGTTAGTGGCTGCTCGATAAAAATTCAAATTTTGCTTGAAAAATATACTGCCATCAATAAAGTAAATAAATCAAATTATCGTTTCTAATACTTATTCTTTTATAATAGATAAAAAGTAGGTTTGTATTTACTATTTATTTAATAACTTAATAAAGATTTGGTACATTATATGCCTCCGCTTTTACAGCTAACTTTTGGCTGGATTAATATATTAATAAGAAAATAATAAGAAATTTTGACAGTTTGTGACACTTGATCGACAAAAACTAGCACTGTTTCCGAGAGGTCGGAGCCAAGCACTGTCAGAATTCTTCAAGTTGTGACGTCAACTGGCAAGATGTCTACACGCCGACGGCTAAGTACTGAATTACAATTACTTGGGAAAATTGTGATGCTAAGAAGCCCTCCTAGAAATATTCGATTGGGCACGATTAATAACGATTAAGAGTAATTAAAATTTGAATCGGTTTAAATTGTTGCTAAATGTGTCAATTGTTCCCAATCGGATTAAAATGAGTAAATACACTTGTCTGCAATACGGCCTCTGCAGTTTTCGTTTGTAACATACATGACGCGCACGTGTTTATTGGTTAGATATTAAATTTTTAGTAATTTAACAAAAGTTTTAAGCACAAAATAATAAAATGTTTGGGCGGTATAACGAATGAAAAGTCAAAAGTATATAGGGGAACAACATGTAAAAATCATACCGTTTAACGATGTGACAGTGATATAGTGTGATTATCAAGTAGGCAATTTGATTTAGTGAGTATATTATTGTAAAGCGTTTATTTAATTCAGAAAAATTCATATTGTTGAAATTTGTTTGTTTGACCCAGTAAAAAACTGTTTGTAAATAATTCAGTCAAAATTAAAATGCTGTAGTGAGAGCTTAACCTGTAACTCAAAGTAATAGATACCCAATTGAAAACGATTGGAAACATAATAGAGGGCAGGATGGCGCCATTTTGAAACTCAGACTTCAGATTCATTTTCCTTATTGCACAATAACATAGATTTTTTATATTCTCTCCTTCCTGAAACATTGTGATTAATGGCCACATATTTCTGTAATTTTGGTCAAATTTTTTATTTAATAGACTTGAAAAAAGCTTATTTTTGGTCTTGATATCCAGTTCTCATTCTCATAATTTCATAAAATCGTATGTAACCGTATGAAAGTTTCTCGACATTTTAACATATCAAAGTGAGTTTAATTTTAAATTTACGAATTTTTTAAAACTTTGAGTTTGAAATGCCAAAAATAAGACATTCTTAAGTTTAAACGTAAGCAGTTTAGAAGCCTGAATTTTAAAATGCAATTTTTTAAGTCTGCATTTTTACTAATTCAAATCAAATGGAAACAAGGTTAAATATATACATTTTCCATTCTTAAATTTCACATGACATAATTTTCAATTAAACAAACTTAAAGGCTTCTGAATCCATATTGTGCAATTCCAAATGCCTTATTTATAAGAAGTCTCTAGAAGACTTCTAATTTTTACATATATTACTGAACGTTTGAAATCGAAATTACTGTTTTAAATGTTTTAATTAAATATTGAGAACGCTCAGTGATCAGAAAACGACTTCGATTGGTCCAATTTGTAATGTAGTCTCAAATACTTTAAATAACAAAATTTTCGCCTTCAAAAACTTAAACTTTAAATTTTATGGACTGATGTAAAAAAATTATTAACCAGGAAATTATTCCGAAATTTTCTCTTCGATTTCAGTGGCTACCTTCCGAATAATAGAAAAAGTTGGGTTTACGTAAATCATTAGTGGTAAAAGTGAAGTGATACTCTGAGGATTACCGAATATAATATCGCCGACATTGATGTAAATTTACTGTTCAATTTAAAAACAATTTTGTCCATCATTATGAGTACTTGTATTTCAATAAACTAAAAATTTAGAAAGTTGAATTAATAAAAAAATTTTTATTATAAGATGAATTTATGTGTTAATAATTGCGGATAATTTAAAATTGAGATTTCTTCCTGACAAGAAAATCTTTAATCCCTAATATTATTTTTTAATTGTTTAAATGTAACCAATTAATAACAACCTGGCATTTTTAAATAATAAAATAATACATTATTCGCTTTTCTAAAGTTTAACGTTTCCAAATTATTCGCTTACTTTTTTTTATCTTGATCGATTTGAAAACTTATAACCATTTTTAAAATAATAGATTAAATGATTGCACGATGATTCATTTCGATAAACAGAGATACTGAACTTTCCAATCGTGTAACAAAAACTACGAATTTTGCCGATGTTTCGTGAACATTACAGTTCACTTCTTGAGGGCTGACCTGAAGGACTGTAGTGAACCGTAATGTTCATAAAACTTCGGAAAAATTCGTAGTTTTTTTTACACGATTTGAACCCGAAATATCATATTTATAAAATCTCCACTAAAGTAAATAATCCAAGAGCGCACAATAAAAAATAATCATTTTGCTTGATTAATAGAAAATCAACTTTTATTTTTATCGTGTATCTTTAAATAATTCCCGCCAGACAAGAGTGCTGCCATCACGTGGCAAATTCCAAGTACCCGATTGGAAACAATTGGAAATGCAAAGTGCCCAATCTTTCGCAATCGTGTTGGCACAATTAAGAAATACGATTCGGAACGATTGAGATATTAGGTATATTGTTTCTTATCGATCTCAATTAATTATTCCTAGAAGGGAAGAAAGTCGTGTTTTCATAGTTGGAATTTCTTATTACAATTATTTTAGACACTCTGTATCTTTTTCAAAATACATCCAAAAAATTGGGTGATTTCTCATTAGAAGAGAATCCGAAACAAAATTCAAATTCTTTTTCATATATGCATGCCTTGGTTATTATCTACTATTCATTGTATCCATTTTTTAAAATAGAAGCCTGTTATGCCCTGATATTTTGTGCAAACTGTAAAGAGAAAAAATAATTATTATGTTTACTTGAAACCTGTAGAAAGATGCTTGCCAAAAAGTTAACCATTTTAGACACTCAGTTTATAGTGTAATTAAAGGTTATTGATAATTACCGGAATTTTATAAGAAAATGTTATGAAAAAACAGTGATCCTCATTTACTGTTATTTCAAATCAACGTTCCCACGTGGAAAGATTCCCCGGAAAGTGCTCGCCGGAAATTATACGGAAATTCCAGATAGTAGATTTTATATTAAGATAGTAGAATTTCTATGAAAATTTTCTACGTCTGCAATTCAACGCCTGTAATGAACTATAGAAGTTCTTACAAAATGTTGCTATCAGTAACGCTACCCGAACTTTTTTCAGGTGTAAAAAATACATCTTCCTCGAGGAAGTTGATTTTTAAGTTAACCTTGGAGGACACCAACCAAAAGTTTTCATGATCTGTCACTATACAATAACCTTCAAGTGTATCAGGTGTAAAAAATGCATGTCCCTCGAGGCAGTTGAGTTCTAAATTAACCTTGGATACAACCAACTAATTTTTTTCATGACTCGTCATTGTACAATGACAATTGGTTGGTTGCCTCCAAGATTTATTTGGAACTCAACTTCCCTGAGGGAGATGTGTTTTTTACACCTAGAGTACTTGGAGGTTATTGTATAATCACGAGTCATGAAAAAATTGGTTAGTTGCCTCCAAGGTTCATTTAGAACTCAACTTCCTCGAGGAAGAAATATTTTTTGCACCTGGTGCAAACTAAATTTGTTGGGACAACGGTCGTGACCTACCGCAGTCAACCTGGGGTAGCGTTACTGATAGCAACATTTTATAGGAACTCCCAGAGTCCATCAAAGGCTGTGAATTGCAGACTGAAAGTTAGTAGAATTTTTACGAAAATTCAACGGAATTTACAATCGGAATTTCCGTAGAATTTCCAGCTGGAATTTCCGTAGATTTTCCGTGGAGCACTTTCCGGGGCATCTTTCCATGTGGGTTGATCATTGGATTTCACACTGCATTAAAATCCTCGTAAGTATGAAACTACCAATTTTAGCCTGCATTATTATAGGCTTGAATAATAATCACTTTCGAATTTCATCCCAAGCTGGCAAGGGGACAAACTTTGAAGCACCGTTTTTGTCAAATGTCCCAGTTTTCAGACCCCCTGAATGCAAAAAACAGGTTCTTAAGAATGTATCTGTCGTTCTGTTCGTTCATTAGTGTGTCCTTGCGTGAAAAAAATTTTCATGGCTCAAGCATGGTAAGATTCTTGGAAATATCTGGCTAAAGCATGGGCCACGGCTGAATGGTAGCATGGCGCAAGCCTTGCTATTGCTCGTTTCCCATGCTTACAACACGCTAAACACAAATGAATATGCTTAAGAACATGTAATTGTCAGAGAAAATTAGCCTACGTTAAAAATGAAAATCTTAAGTTTGCCAATAGCCGACACGTCTCTAAATGGTAAGTTCACTGCCCGGGTGCACCGGGTCGCGCACCAGGTAGTTTAATACGCCTTCTACGAAAAATTTCTTAAAATTTAAATTTTCTGAATAACAAAAACAATTTCAAATGGTCAGTCAACGACTCGAGAGCACCAGCTCATGCCTCAGGTAGCTTAGCATGTATTCTGGGAGAACGTTACCAAAATTTAGATTGTTTCAACAGCCAAAATTACTCAAAATTATGAGTCGACGATTCGAATGCACCAGGTTGAGCACCACGTAGTATATACGTATTCAAAGAGAACTTTTTGAAAATTTTGATTTTGTGAATAATGAAAACAATTGTAAATGGTCAGTCGATGACTCGGTTGCACTAGGTCGCACCCCAGGAAGCTTAGCACGTATTCCACGAGAACTTTTTCAAAATTTAGATTGTTCCAACAGCCAAAATTACTAAAAATCATCAGTCGACAATGTAGGTGAACTGGGTCGCGCACTAGGCAGCTCAATACGTATTCTATTAGAACTTTCTATACATGTAAATTCTGTGAATAACGAAAACAATTCCAAATAGTGATTCGACGACTCACACGACGAATAGTGAGTTCTAAACGCGATTCAACTATTTTGTTTATAAGTCCATCCTTCTTACTGAAAATAAAATATTTATTTTCGTAGAATGCGTCTTAAATTACCTGGTGCTCGACCCATTACACCCGCATCGTCGACTCAAAATTTTTAGTAATTTTGGCTGTTCGAAAAATTTAAATCTTGAAAAAGTTCTTGTTGAAGACGTGCTAAGCTACCTACTACGCGACTAGATTCAACCGGATCGTCGACTCGCTAATGGTAGTTATTTTGCCAATTAGCACAATTTAAATTCTTAAAAAGTTCTCCCAGAATACGTGCTAAACTACCTGGTGCGCGACCTAGTGCACCCGGGTAGGGAACTTAGCATTTAGAGGAGTGTCGGCTATTGGCAAACCTAAGATTATCATTTTTAATGCAGGCTAATTTTTTCTGGCACTTACATGTTCTTAAGAATATTTTCATTATTTATGGGAAAAGGACAAGAGCAAGGCTTGCGCCATGCTACCATTCAGCCGTGACCTATTATTTATCCAGATATTTCCAAGTGTCTTGCCATGCTTGAGCCATGCAAACTTTTTTATTTTGTTAGCATGAAAACTTTCGAAAAATTTGCAGTCTAAAATGAAGGTCTAGTTCGTTAGTCAGCCATTTTGGATACAAATTTGATAAGTTAGAGCATTAACAAAATTTTTAAAACCAATTTTTTTCAAGATTTAAAAATGCTGTGTACGGTTATTGGCATTGCTCTGAAAGACAAACATTTTTTCCTGATACCTTCTTTTGATAAAAAAATGGACAGATTTATAGCATTTAGAAAGTTTCCAAAAACAAACCTAAATGAACTAGGGTGGTCCAAAAATGGACGGCCCATGCATGGGGAAACAACACTTTTTTTTAGCTTTTTAAATAATTTTTTAACATTTGGGAAAATGTGATGATAAAATATAGGACTTGTAGAGAATTATCTTACGAAGAATTTCATGTATCAGACATATGAAATTAATACCCCTAAACACCCCCACGAGTCCTTGAAAACTACCTTTAAAACAAAAATGTGAATTCTTTATGAAATCGACTTTTTAAACGCTGTATTCTCGTAATTTCTCTTACTTAAAATTATTCATATTGGTCTAGTGGAATATAGAACAAGATTGGATAATTAATTTTGTATTATTTAAAGAAATTCCATTTGTCTAAGAAATGTATTTAAATATATTTAAATTTGTCCGAAAATTTACCAATTTTTTTCAAACAAATTAGAAGTTTTTAAAATAAATAATAATTTATTTGTTTAAAAAGGAATATATTCTAAAGTGCATTTATGTATATTAATTAACGATAATAAACTGCCAGTTTGACAAATTTTCTGAAAAGAAATCAGTTTGTAACAAATTTAATTTGCGAACATGATCAATAATTAATTAACCAATACAGATAAATGTTGCACAGGATCAACAGTAATCATTTTTATTTTAAAAAATTCAAAAATTATTTAAACAACTGGATTTTTTTCATTAATTTTAAATTAATTAATCAATGTTGATTAACATTCCACTAAAGAACCAGTAATTAGTTTTAATAAAAAAATTTTTTTGGACAAAAATTATTTAAACAAATTTTGTTTGTTTATAGAATTGAAAATGAATTGAACAATGTTTATAGATATTCCCCTTGACCAATATAAATAATTTTAAGGGGAAAAAGACGAGAATACAGTGCTTAAAGGGTCCATTCCATGAAAAATTGACATTTTTTATTTTAAGGGTAGTTCTCAGGTAGTCGTGGGGGTGTGTTTTGAGTCTCAAATAAATATGTCTGATGCATCAAATTCTTCTTAAGATAATTCTCCACGAGCTTCTAAAAATTTCCGTCACATTTCCCCAAACTTTAAAAACTTTTGATTAATAATTATTATATTATAAATAATTAATTATATATTGTTTTAGAATGAACAAATAAATTTTTAACAGACATGAAAAGGGACCACATTACGTCAGAAACGTTGCCGCTAAAAAAAAAAATTTTCTTATTTTCTGATTTTCCTGGCATTTCCATCCGAAGACTGTTTTATACATTAATCAAAGGTCGAAACTGAAGTAAGAAATGCACTCTTATCAAAATGGATATTCTCTTACTCCATATGGGGGGTCCTACCAGTAGGTTAGATTCCACTTTGGCCTAAAATGTTATTATTAACAATACACCAAACTCTCGCTTTCAGTCAAGTGTCGGAGGTTGCCTTTAAATAACCTTGGACTGATTTCGGGGGATTGAAACGTAAACAGTGAGGGCCACCTGACTCGTTTCCAAATGGAATCTATATATATATATATATAATGTCGCAGCTGTTCTTATTTTCTCCACTGAGAAACTGCGTGAGCCAGCAGTCCTAGGAAGGCTGAGAACGGGGTGACTGAAAGCGAGAGTTTGGTGTATTACAAAAATTCTCTCGTCAGTCACCAAGCCTAAAAAATGATTGCAAAAGCAAAAGTTTTGAGCCACGCTAGCACAGAAAAAACTGAAGTTAAATTGTGTTGCATGTGAAATTTCCCGCTGTTAAAGTTTACATGCTGTTTGGCGAAATTCTATGCTATGATGGAATAAAATCTGTCGTCTGCTACAGTATCCTTAGCAGCAATTAGAAAACGGCCAAGTATGAGTGAATTTGAATTCTAAATCG
The DNA here is from genome assembly GCF_010883055.1 of Belonocnema kinseyi. NCBI lineage: Eukaryota > Metazoa > Arthropoda > Insecta > Hymenoptera > Cynipidae > Belonocnema > Belonocnema kinseyi. The sequence continues at coordinate 32,048,749 of NC_046660.1, read as the reverse complement.
GGTCACCGGATTTAAAGAACACAGAAAAAACAAAAGTTAAAATTTTTTGCAGGTGAAACTTGCAACCGTTAAAAATTAAACATAGATCTTGTCTACTGTGTGACGCTGAAGTGAGCAAATTTCGGTAAAACATGTAGAATCAGCAACAGAAAACACAACAAAAATTGGTCCTACTGATATATCTCCTCCGAAATAAATTAGACTAGATCCTTTAGAACTTATTTAATATCATTTAGCAAAAGCATAAAAAAAGAACTGAACAGGTGGGACTTCCCAATTTTCTCCAATTAAAGGAAGTTACAAGACGATAGATAGCGCTGGCGTCGCAATTCTCGCTACATCTTGAATAAAAATAGAGCGATTATAAGGCGAAAGATTATCCTCGTAAGGTTAAAAATCGGAAATTATCTTCGATTAATGTAAAGTTTATCAGACAAGGTAAATTTATTTTGCGTTGAATCTTTCCCCTCGAATCGATGTTAACTTTATCTTTCGTTTTTTCTGTGAGTGTCGAAAGTATTAACGTTTAAATCGTAAAAATAACATTGAAAATTAACAAATTTCATTGATGTGTGTGGAAGATAAAATAATTCTTTGTTCAAATAACAACCATTACATTTTTCGTTGAGAATTCAAATTTTTTGGTTAAATAAAATTCAAATACGTAATTGAAAGTTGAACAGATTTTCTTTATTGGTTAAAGATACGTTATTTTTATTTACAAAATAAACCAATCTGTTATAAATTGCTTTTTTAAAAATTTATTTTATTTAAAAATTTATTCTACATGACTTTACTACATTTTTTTACTACATGATTTTACTACATGATTTTACTACATTGATTCTACATTCTCCTCTTCGGTGGAGACTTAAACTACCCTGTACCAATGAAAAATTTCTTTAGATAAATGAAATATTGTGTTTTTTAAAATAACTATGTACTTTTTCAGTAAAAGGAAATGATTCATTGGATTAAAAAAATTATTCAAGTAAACATTAATTTATTTAGCTAAAAAATTTTTTCGTACGGCGAGCCTTTATTTAGTCGCAGGCTTTTAAACATTATTTTTTTGTATAAAGCCATGCCTCTTTAAATAATATTGAAAATTTTTATGGAAATTCAGAAAAATGTAATTTTTTTATATATTTTTTTATTTTGTTCAAACAATAGGAAGGTAATGTTTCTAAACTAGAGACACGCCACACGGGGCTTGCAATTTCATAATATGGCCTTCTTATTCTTTTAATAGTGTTCATAATGCTATACGCTTGCTTTATTTAATGAAACTTTTCAATTTTTAACGTCATCCATTAGTATAATCTTCTTTAATTTTAATATACGATTCTTAGTAAATTTATTTATTTGTATCAAGCGATAAATTTCTGTTCGACTATTGAATTAGGAAATATCTCGACTACTCGAATTACAAATTTTCTACTAATCTTTGGTGCTTAAAGTTTTTACGAAACTCTTCCATCGTTGATGAAAATATTTCTTCGCAAAAAAAGTAAAATAGTTGATAATTCCAAGCAAAGTATTTTAATTTAAAAAAATGAGATAACTTAAAATAAAAATATGCACTTTCGACTTAATATTTTAATTTTTATTGCATTTTTAGCCTAATAATTAAATATTCCAACAAAAAGGGTTATTTTCTACTAAGAACAAGGCAAAGCTTCAGTAAAATAGATAAATTTCAAACTAAAGATATAAATTTAAAAAAAAAATCAAACAGCCCGAGTAAACATGCTTCGACTTGACTTCGACTTGGTTATGTCTTGAGCTTATCTCCAAGGCATCGATGTCTGGCTGCGACTCAAAACTGAGTCGAGACATAGGCCTTCGTCTTACTTTTATGGCCACGACAGGTAAAACTGCGTTCACTTGTCTGAAGTCGAGCCTTGTCTTGGCTAAGACAACGTTTACTCGACTCAAGACGAGCCTTGTCTTGACTGAAATTATCGAACCAATTTGGCTCATAAATGAGATTAAAATTGATGCACGAAAAATTTTTGATCATTAAATTAATTATTTTTTATTTAAAAATTCAGAATCGGTGTGCCTGAACGAGTATAACCCTTAAAAATTTTCGTAAAAAAAATAAATATTGTAACTTTCTAAAAGGATCTCCTAAGGCGTTAGAAATACGTAAAAACAAACAACATTTTCGTCATTATTGGCAAACAAGTATAATACAAATAACAAATCCGTAAATAAGTTG
>NC_046660.1:32031946-32046425 GCF_010883055.1 Belonocnema kinseyi | reverse complement strand
TAAATTTATATATTTTCCTAAAACAATTTGTGGCTTTTCGCACTATCGAATTTATTTGGGAGAATATGTCAAGTGTTCCCATCTAAAATTAATTTTTTTTTAATCAAGTTCAAACTTGGCTGGAATATATAGATACTGAACATTTTTTGTCCCGTGAAATAAAGATCTGATCATATATGTTACACATTTCATAGAGAAATGGTCGAGGAAATTCATATAGCTTTAAATTCTAAGAATTATATTAGTCCATGTAATTTCAAAGGGGGTTAGGGAGAGTCCAGAAAAGTGGGAAAGTATCGAAGTATGATGTTAGAAATGTAGGTGCACTAGAATATATGGTTGATCCTACCAGAACATCTGTTTGAGTCAACCAGAAACTTCTGAAATAATAAATAGTAAAGTCATATTTAACATTTAATTCTTCAAAATCGATTGAACTGTTGCGAAATAAAATTTCATTCAATATAAACCGTTCCTTCTTTATATAAAGTCATTGATACGAGAATCGATCGATAATTTACCTAATCTCAGTTGGCCATTAAGATACTCTAATATCGTATCGTCTTATTTGATTGATATTTTCAAGAAGACTTTCGAGTGTGAGGGGTTTTTCGTTTTTTTTATCAGATTTTTTCACAACCAACATTTTTATCTTATTCAACTAAAAATAAGAGACTTAAATTTTCAGTTAAAAAAACTAAAAATAATTTTAAATCAAATTATTGAATTCTCAACAGAAAATTTAATTTCCGACAAAATATTTGAATTTCATACGAGAAAAAAAATAGTTTAATTTTAAACCAAAAATATGACAGTTATGTTTTCAATTTAAAAAAAATTAATGTGAAAATATATATATATGTGTGTGTTTGTGTGTGTGTATTCAATCAAGTTGTTGAATTCTCAACAGAAAATTTAATTTTCAACCAAAAAGCTGAAGTTTTTACTAAAATTTGTATGAATATAGTTTAATTTGCAAGCCAGAAGGATGAATTTGCAACTAAAAATAGGACAGTTAAATTTTCAGTTAAAAAAATGATTTTTCACCTGAAAATGATGAATCTTAAATCAAGAAAATGAATATTTAAATTTTCAGTTGAAAAAATTAATTTTCAACAACTATAACAAAAACACAATATTTTAAATGAAATCGTAAAGTTGTCAACAGAAGATTAAATTTTTAACCAAATAGATGAAAATTTTATGAAATGGTTAAATTTTTGAGTCAGAAGGACGTATTTGCAACCAAAAGTAGGAAACTTAAATTAGTTAAAAAAAAAACTACAAAAAAAATATTTTTAATAGAATTGCTGAATTCCCAACAGAAAAATTATTTCTTACTATCTCACACTTCATTGACTTTCAGATTTTTTCCCCATTGTCTACATTTTTTTATAGCATTATTTTTCGATTAGTTAAATTATCACTGAGGCTTTAAAATTTTTTTCCTATTTTGTTTTGTTACAACATCACTCATGATTTTTCTTCAGATAAAACTATCTGAAGGAGTATTTTGAGGTGTGACCGTTAAGGGTTAAGTTTCTACCAGAAATAAAATAATTGAATTTTCAAGCGAGAAATATGAATTTTAATCCAAAAATAAGATATTTAAATTTTCATTAAAAAAACCTAATTTGAAATAAAACATATTTCAATTATATTGTTGAATTCTCAATAGAAAATTTAATTTTTGACCATATACTTGAACTTTTTACTTGAACTTTCTTGGGTGGATCTGCAGCAGGCGGGTTCTGCTCTATAGAATCGATTTCTATTCTTACAAATGTAAGTTGAATTAATTTGAAAGGTAACTTTTAATATGACAGTGCTGATTTTTCGCACATTATCGGTCGAATTTGATCAAGAATTAGATATGAGACGATATGACTGGTCAGAGATGAATACAAGAAACTTTATATTTAGAATATGTTTCGAAAACGAACGAGGACGATCAAAATATTTAAAGTTCTCGGATCGAAATTCAGCTAATAAAATAAGCTAATCAAATGTTGTGCGTTTTTTTAACGTGAGCGTGATAAGGTTAAATAAATTGAGATACACATTTTTTTTATTTTACCTTTATTTCAAAACAAAACCTCAGGAATATTAGAAGCTTTATAATACAATCTTCTATCATTGCTTTAATCGAGCGAAAAATGCTAAGCATTCACATTCTTTTATCAAACTTTAATGTTTTTCACAATAACAGTTGACTTAGTGTGTGTATAATGTCACCATGAATCTGATTTCATCATTCAGCGCACTTTTGAAGTTCATTTTGAAGGATTCGTGATTTTGGCCCCACTTTACAAATTTGACAACTTCTTGACCAGGATTCCTGCTTAAACTTCGGAGTTGAATTCGGGTAATTCTACTAAGATCGGGGCTCACCATTTCCACATTGGCATAAAAATGACCATTTATTATATCTGGATCAGGTTCAGGTGGTCTTGGGACATGAATTTCTGCCTCGTCTTCTATAGCACGTTCGTCTCGATACCTGGATCCAAAGCTATGCACACCCTCGTTTGAAACTGAACGTCTGGATTGTGGAATTCCCCTGAACCAGCCGGAAACTAGATTGATGACGGCTGATGATGGCACCACATTGATACTCAATTCTATAGCAAATATCAAAGCGATTATTAGACTACACGACACCATTTTTCACGTACAGCAGAGTATGATCACTTGTGTCTGATCTGAGACTAACTAGTCCCATAAATTCTATGAGCTTTTATACAATCTGTCAACGAATTTGATTGTCAGCGTTTGAATTACACGTCAGTTGAAGTGACTTTGACCTAAATAAGTCATTATAAAGGCACCTCTAAATTTCCGCTCGCATTCCACGATTTAGGGAAATATTTTTACAAACTTTCAAAGGCGGAGACGAACTCAGGGTTCTAAAAATAGAAAAATATTTCGAAATACAAGTTGATCCAAACTTTACAGAGAACAACGCATTTCTAGAGGTCGATGTCTGAGATGAAAGAGAAGTATTCAGTATAAGATGCTTAAATGTAACACACTTCCAGTCACACTTCCCCCATTCGCCTCTTTACATTTTTTTTAAGAATTTCTTTTTTCATGCTTCTTTAAAAAAACTTGCCTTTTTTCTCTTTCTTTTGCTCAAATGCAAACTCAATTAATAACACGCAATAAGATAATGCAACTATTTTTTGATTGCAAGTTCATTCTTTTTCATTTAAAAGTCTACTATTATATGTTTATTTCAAAATTCATCCCTTTAGGTTAAAAATTCAGCTATTTGAATGTTAAACTATTTTGTTAAATATTCATTTTATTGGTTGAAGATACAACTATTTTGTTCATGACTCCATCCTTCTTACTGAAAAATTGATATTATTGTTTCGACCAAGGGAATTGAATAGTTATTTTCTGATGTTGGATATTGCCGATTGCTAGTAAAATAATTTTTTGGAGAAACGAGAAATATCCGACATCAGAAATTAATTAATAAATTGCTTTGTTCGACACAATAACATGCATTATGATATGATATTCAGATTCGGTGAATTTATGCTGATTAGAATTATTCACTTAAATTGACAGCTTACAACGGTGCCGACGCGCGTTATCATCTCAGTATTAGAGAAACCAGAAAACATCTACTGATCCCCGGGTGGCGACGGTGTAATTGGGAAAATTGGCTTTCCTGGTTCAAACCCAGGCCGAGGCAGATTTTTTCTCCTTTCTTCAGAAAAATTATGTCACCAGTAGTCGGCAATATCTAACATCAGAAATTAATTATTTCATTATTGGTTAAAGATTGATCATTATTCTTATGAAATTCAATGATTTCATTAAAAATGTACGTATCTTGTTATATATTCGCCTTTTTTGGTTAAAAATTAATCTTCTTGGTTGAAACAGGGACTACTTTGTTGAAAAGTTATTTTACTGGTTAAATATCCACATCTTTAATAGCAAATCTAAATATTACGTTACAAATTCATTTTTTTCTTAAAAATTTATGTTTTGGATTGAAAATAATACCGTTCGATGAAAAATTCGCCTTTAAAATGCTACCATTCGATTTAATTTAGGAAACTCGACTTGAATTTTCAACATTTTGTTTGATTAGTTAGTTTCCAGAAAAGTAATTTCACTTATATAGAAATCAACCAATCTAGTTTCATTTTCAAAATTTTAGTTCAAATTTCTGAATTTTTTATTTATGACTTCTCATTTGTTTTTCAATATTCGAAAACCTCGCTCGCTTTGGCAGAGTCAGTTCCATTTTATTACTTGAAGATGTAATTTTTTCTTTATTTGAAATGTCTTTACAACTTTTAAGACTCCTTTATCAAATAATGAAAAACTAATAAAAATAGTATTTAAATTTTTGCAACGTTATTGGATACTATGAATTTTCTAAAATTCAATAAGAAATGTTTAGATTTTTTAAACAACGCATTTCGTATAAAGTAAAAATACTAAAAAAGATACTATCTATTTCTTAGAAGAATACAGTTGATTGAAAATTAAAATTCATCGAAATGATGCTCGAACTAAAAAAAATTTTTCCTAAGAATCATAGACAAATTTCAAAAAATATTTATTTTGTAAAATTAATTCCGAAAAAAACTTGTAGAATATTTTTCATCAATTTCAATGACCTCACAAAAGGATAAAAGTAAATTTAAAAAACTATGCTAAAAAAATTTCAATTTACAATTTCGAACAAAAAGTTTGATAGTCCTTATTTTGTTACTCAGGACAAAAAGTTTAATTTTTTATATTGTATTGATTTATATATAAATAATTAACAACAATTAGGTTAAATCGTGAATTAAATATTTTTGTTAACTGGGTGTGCATTCAGTCATTAAGATGACCAATGAGTTCATTTAACGTAAGTAAAAAATATTTTTTACTTTATTTTCATGAAGTTCGATTATTGTAGGCTCAAAAGATTCAATGTAGTGTCATTATTAAAAGGGAGGTTAAACAGCGTCAAATTGGGCTCTTGAGATATAAAAATGTAGGCTCTGAAGATTCAAAGTAGCTTCAGAGAGGTGTTACGGTCTCAAAGTAGGCTCTAATGTTTCATTCTCTAGGAGTTAAAAGTTTAAAGCAGGGGCTGTAAGTTTAAATAGCGTCAAAGAAGGTTCTAATAAGGAGCTGCAACTTCAAAGTAGGGTCTAAATTTTGACTAGGGCCATTAAAATAATTTGATGTTTGATAAAATGGTTGAATTAAAAAAAAACTAATTTGGCACGAAATCGTTACTTTTCGACTAAGCAGTTTAATTTTATACCAAATTGTTTATCCTGAAGCCAAAAAGACAAGCTGTCTATAAAACAGTTGAATATTCAACAAAAAATAACAATTTTTAATGAAATAGATAATGTTCGACCAGATAGTTTAATTTTCTATCAAATAATTGAATGTGTAATCAAAAATATTTATTAAATTAATATTTTTAGTTGAAGATTTAAATAATTAATTAAATTAAAAAACTAATTATCTAAACAAAAATAAGTTTTTTAACAAAATACATAAATTTTCTATTAAATAGTTCAATTTCAGGAATCATAAAGGGTAAATTTCAAACAAAAAATGGAAATAAATAAATTTTCAGGCAAAAACATCAGCGGTTAGCTAAAGAAAACATTAAATTTCAACAAGAATTTAAATTTCGAATCAAGAAGGTTATTTAATAAGAAATAATTTTGAAGAAAGTGAATTAATTTTCAACCAATTAGTTGAAATTTCCACCACAGAGATTCATTTTTCTTCAAAAAATTACTTTTCTGTCAAAAAAGACGAACTCTCAAAAAAATTCATAAATTTTCAACAAAATTCTTCTACTTCAAAACAAACAAAAGCTTTTTTGCTCTCTGGATAAAAATTCATAAAGTTTAAGTAATTACAAAAAAAGTCTTCATATTAGATTAGCGAAATGTCAGCCACTGAAAATTTGTAAAAAATTCCTGATTCGGTAAGTCGAGGTATTTATCAATTATATAATGGAAAACTGATTAGTTATCAAATAGAAATTTTTAGGATTATAGGAAATGTGAAAAATAGAAAAATTTAATAAAACAGCGCAATGGTGTAACATTTTTAACTCTAATGAAAAAATAAGAATGCCATATGGCGACATTTTTAACGTGACCTAGTCCGTATCCATTTTCCAAATAGAGCCTTCACATTGTGCCAAAAAAGCAAGGAAAAATATGCTTATGATAAAATAATAAATAAACGTTTGACATCATCATATTTTAGGCAATCTGTTTCTTTTTATGCAAAAATATTTTTCTGAAATAAAACAGATATATGAAATATTCTTTAAATTTTCCATATGGATTATAATAGATGTAAATTTTCCTTGAACTGACAAGGTAATCAAAAGTTGAAAAATTCAGAAAAAACTCAACCTTCTAGCAAATATCTAAGGCAAGATAATTGTCTAAACAATTAGGTTTCTTAAGTTGCACCAATTACTACTTAAATATGTACGTGAAAACTTGACAAAACTGGGAAATTTCAGAAAAAACAACTTTCTGAAATTACTATAGAAAAGGATAGTTTTTGACAATAGTAAATTGCTTCAACAATTTTTCTGTTAAATTACAATAATTATTACCAAACTCTAAGTGAAAATTGGGCAGAAATTTAAATATTTGAGACAAAACCGCTAATTTCTAACTCTATTCAATGATGATATTAATGAAAACATTACCAAATTGTTTAAACAATTAATTTTCTCAACTCTTATTGATTATTTACCACACTCTAATTAAAAATTGGGCAAGCTTTTCAAAATTGTGAAAAAACTGCAATTATATAGAATTGTTATGAGAGAAAATTATTATCATTGATAAAAAATTTTGCAAACAATTACGTTTTTCGTCAATAATGAAGTATTTCTTTACTTAACTTGAAAATTTGACAAGAAGTATTACATTTTTGAAAAACTGCGACTTCCTAACTCTTTTCTGAGAGATAATTGCTCAAGACCATGATAAATTGTTAAAAACATTAATGTGAACATCTAATTATAATTATAAAGTAGTATTTTATGTATAGAAAAGTATTTGCATTCAAAGAACCACGAAAATCATAATTAGCTAGTAATTAGTTTGGCTTGATTATTTAACGTTTTGGTAAAAAATTAACTTATTTTTTAGAAAATCATATTTTTGAGATGAGAATTAAACTGCTTTGTTGATTATTTGTCTTTTTTCAAAATTCAACAATTTTTTTAGAAATTAATGTATTTTGTTGATACTTTGTTTTTCTGGTAGAAAATTAATTTTCGTGATGGAAAATACTATTTTTTGAATTATTTCTGACATTGAAGAAAATGATTTCCTTGATTCAAAATTTTATTTGGAATGCGATTATTCGTTGAAAGAATTATATATTTCATTCAAAGATTTCGTTCTTTGAACTGACTCGGACAAATATGAATCAATAATTTTTCCATACTTGAATCGAGAATTCAGGTTTATTTATATCAAAGAAATAATAATTTAATACAAAATAACATTAACTAACTTCAAAATATATTTATTTGTCATAAGGAGTTCTTGCATTTATGGCATTGGGGCATTTATTTAGATGAAAAAGGTATTCTGTTTACACAAATATTTATTTCAATTAAATACTGCTTTAGATTAAATAAATATGTTTTTATATTAAATACCCATGCTTTTGATTCGAAGAAATATTTCTTTGGCATTTATGGTGAGGTTCAAATACGGTTTTCCGCCTTAGAATTTGCATGTTGAAATATTTTTTTAAATCAGTGAGATATTTTTTCGCTTCGAATATTCAAAAATTTGTTTTGGGAGAAGGATTGTTTGAGCCTATACAACATTTGCTTGACCTTAAAATATATTTATTTCCATCAATTCACGTTTCCCCATTGCAAAGAAATATTCATTTCAATTCATCGCACATTCATTTGAAACAATGAGTCATTCATTTGGTGTAAAGTGTATATTTTTGTCTTCAGTTAATATTTCTTTAATTTAAAGAAATATTTCTCTCTGACCAACAGATTGTATTTATTTGCATCAAATAAATATTTCTTTGAAAATGAATAGGACTTTCACTTACTTCAGCCAAGTAAAATTCACTTGGTAACAGTAATCCTTTTTTTCAGTGTATGCATTCAATATTAAAAGAATAAGGTTTATGTTACATTTAATATATGGATGTACATATAATTTTATTTATATGAGCTTAAAGCTAAAAAGACGAATGAATCTTTTAGAAGAAGGCTACATTTTACAAAAAGAAATGAACTTTCAACCAAGAAGTATGACGTTTTTACTATAAAATATCAATTTTCTATTTAAAAAAATACAATTTCAACAAAAGACATATATTTTCTACGAAACAGTTGAATTGAAAACTCATAAACAAAACATTTTTAACCCGAAATTGAATAATTAAATTCTTATTTTAAAATACTAATTTTCATACAAAAACGCGAAAAATATTCAAGAAAAATAACTAAATTTGTAACCAAATAGGTGAATCCTACAAATAAAATGAATTTTTAGGAATGTAGTTTAACTTGCCACCAAGTAGTTGAGTTTTTGACCAAACATGACAAATTTCTAGTTTAACAGTTCCTTTGTATAACTAAAATGATAAAGCACCATGTACAGAATGCATGGGGAAATATATTTCAGTCCGTATATCATTCGCAGCGTAAGCGACGACAAAATCAGTATCACGCATTAAAATGTGGTAAACACAGCGCTCTTCTCCCAACGGTGCTTGAATAAGGTCAGTATCAATTGCGGCCATGGCAATCGTATGAATCGCCCGCTTCTCACAATGCTCGAACGCAAAGCGCTCTATATTTAAAGATAACTGCAACACTTACTGTTTCAGGACAGAAAAGGTTCTAACATAAGGTCAGTATAAAGTTTGAATGTTTCGAATCATGTACATCGCCCACTTCTCACAATGTTCAAGCTCCAAGCGCTCATTATTTCGAATTAACTGCAATACTCACAGTTTCAGGGCAGCATCGGTTCTAAAATAAGGTTATAATCATATGCAATAATTTCAATAATATGTATCATCTTCTGATCGCAATAGTCGAACGCTAAGGTCTAAATATTTTGAATTAAGAGAAACACCCACAGTTTGAGGGCAACATCGATTCTCAAATAGGGTATTAATCATGTGCAATACAGTTTCGGTGCAGCATCTGTTCTAAAATAAGGTTTCAATCATGTGAAATTGTCTCAATCATAAATATCGACCTTTTTCACAATGGTCGAACGCTAAACGCTCAATATTTTGATTCAACTGCAACACTCGCTATTTCAGGGCAGCGAAGCTTATTAAAATAATAATAAGAGCGGCAACGGCCGCTCTTGATCTTGATTTCATTTTATCATTGTTGCTGCCCTGAAACAGTGAGTGTTGCAGTAATTCGAATTATTGAACACTTCGCTTTTGAACATTCTGAGAAGTGCGCGAAATATATGATTGCAACAATCGAAGTTGATAATGACCTTATTTGAGAACTTTTTCTTCCCTAAAACAGTGAGGGTTGCTGTAATTTTCAAATATGAAGCGCATTGCGTTCGAACATTGTTACAAGCGAGTGATTCATATGATTGACATTACCGCACTTGATACTGACCATATTCAAGCAACGTTGCTGCCTTAAATTGTGAATGTTGCAGCTTAGACAGAACATTGAGCGCTTAGCGTTCGGCTGTTCCGAGAAGAGCGCGATTCTTATGATTGGCAATACCGCATATGATATACTGAACTTTTGTAATCACCGTTGATGCCCTAAAACAGTGAGTATCGCAGTTGATTACAAATACTGAGCGCTTAGCGTCATTTTTGCTTTCTATGTTATACGAATATAGCTTATGCTCTGATTTTGAACGCTTGGCGCCGTATAGCGTGAAAAATGTCCATTAAAAAAAGAAGTTTTTATGGATATTTCATCGCGCCCTTATAAACTGCAAAATAACCAAGTTGTAAACAAATACACCGAAAGACATTTTCCTATGCATTCTGGGCGGCGTCCTTTTCAAACAAAAATATAAATATGAATACAATGTTTTTAAATCAAGAGATTTTCTGTAAAGTCTATTAAAAAATGTTAGAAAATCAACAGAGTTTTTTTTCTAAAGAAAGGTTCAATGTTCTACTGTTTTTAAATTAAGGTAGACTAGGTCACTTTTACAATGTCAACAGAATCAAGAATGTCGCACCACTACCATTTTGTGGATTGGAACAAGTTCCCGGGTCATTTCCATGAAAATCAAAAAATAATGATTTGGACCACCTTAGTGGTCATAACCTACTTTTTTTATCGAGTTCACTTTTTGATTTTTAAAATTTTGTTTGGTTGTATATAATATAATAATTTAAAAATGTTGTTAAAAGGAAAATGTGGAAAACATAAAAATTTATTAAAACGATGCTATGGTGCGACTCGGTTCATTTTCCAACATTTATTATAGATTTCACAGAAACTCATGATTTGAAAACGTTTCATATTTATATTTTAGTCTGAAAATTTATGATTTTAGTTGAAAATTACTTTCTTTGCTAAAATTAAATATTTCGTTCAAAATTTCCCTCTTTCTTGTTAAGAATTGAACTTTTTAAGACATTTTTTTTAATTAATATTTTTATTTAAAAATTACAGTGAAGATGCTAAATGATGATAATTGTCCACCTGTTGCAGAAATACACATTTTCATTAATATTTGACAATGAAGTTACTTTTGCTCAGGAACAATACAAATTTTGATTTAGCGCAATATGATAGGCTTCGGTTAAATAATAATGAAATTTGACATTAGTAAATCGTATTTTTTGTCAGGCCTTTAATCGAAATTCAATTCTAAATTATGTACGTGAATTTGGCAACCTTTTTGCCTTAGAATTTTAAAAAAACGCAGTCGAAATTTATGAAAAACGGCAACAATGCTTTTGAGATTATCGTGACACCTATTTTTTTAGATAAGGATTGTTTTCTGAATTCCGTTTTTTATTATTATCAATTTTTCCGGTTGTACATTTTTCTCATTTTTCCACATAACTGCAATTATTTAGCAAAATGTTAAAAATTTATTTGTCTCGAATAAGCGTAACCTTGAATAAGTATGAAAATTAGTCGCAGAATATTAGTAGAAAATTATTAATAATTTGATCAGCTGAGATATTTGCTAATTCATTTGTAGATATCAACTAATTGCCTAATGCAAATAAATAAATAAATTTACTAAAGACACTATATAAGCATTGAAAGATTTAGTAAAAAAGAAAACGTGGAAAATATAAAAATTTAATAAAACGATGCTATCGTGCGACATTCTTGATTCTGTTAAAAAAACATGAGATTCACATTTTGATAATGGAAGCGTGACCTAGTCTGCTTGAATTAAAAAACAGTAGAACATTGAACCTTTCTTTAGAAAAAAGCCCGCTTGATTTTCCGACATTTTTTTAATAGATTTTACAGAAAATCTCTTGATTTGAAAACGTTGTGTATTTATATTTTTGGTTAAAAATTTATAATTTTAGTTAAAAATGAATTTCTTTTATTAAAATTAAGTATGTTGTTGAAAATTCCATTTTCCTTGCTGAAAATTATTTGTTGTAATTGAAAATGTAATTATTCCATTTTTTTGTCAAAAATTGACCATTTTGAGAAATGTTTGTTTTTTACAGATAATTATTTTCATTGACATAATGCAATGAAAATAATAAATGATCTTAATCGTCCAACTGTTGCAGAAATACAAATTTTAATTGATACTTTACAATAAAGTTACTTTTGCTCATGTCCAATACAAATTTTGATTCTGCGAAATACGTTTGGCTTCGGTTAAATAATAATAAAATTTCACATTAGTAAATCGTATTTTTTGTCAGTTCTGAATTATGTGAGTAAATTTGGCAACCTTTTTTCCTCTGAATTTAAGATTTTCTTCTTTTTCCATGGGAAATTTCCATCATTTAGAAATCTTTGTACACAATTATTTGCCTTGAACGAGCACCAGCTTGAATACGTATGGAATCGAGTGCTTAAAGAAGGTTATCATAATTGTATAGTCTTTTTTTCTTATGCAAAAAGATGCTTTAGGGTCTCTATGATAAAACAAATGAATAATTGTTTAATCGAAAAAATAATTAGTTTGTTAAAATAATTATTCGCTTGTTATAAATAAATGCAATTTAATAATTAAATGAAACCTTTGCTTTAACTAAAAAAGTAATAATTTTTGTAAACACAATATTTTATTATTCTAAAGAAATGCTTGATTGTTATAAATGCATCAACTCGTTTATCTAATAAATATATTTTTAGTTTTTTAATATTCTTTTGTATAAAATAATTACTTTTTTGATGTAAACAAACCTAAAGACTTGATTTAAGTATGGACAAATTAATTGATTACATTGCGTCCTGAATAATTCCAAACATCGAAATTATTGAATCAAAACAATATTTCTTTGAACGGCTAATCATACTTGAAACAAATCTAGATCTTTTGACAAAAGGAAATAATTTCCTTGAATGTAAAAAGTATGTATTTTAATCAATAAAATACAGCAAAAGAATTTATTTCTTCAGATCAATAAAAGATGTGCTTTAAATAAAAATTACTACACTGAAAGAATGTATTTGTGATGATAAAAAATAGGATCGAAGTAAATGCATTTAATTAACGCTTGTTTTACATTAAATATACAAACGTATATCAAATTTTATTTCAATGTGTGTAAAGTTATTTGAACATATTGTGTATGAAGTCCGCGACTATCTTTCCTGACAGGGAAGCTAAAAAGACGAATGAATGGTTTATATGAAGGCCAAATTTTCAACAAACAGGTTCACTTTAAAGTAAGAAATATGCCGTTTTTATCATAATAGATGAATTTTGGTCAAAAAGGATAAATTTTCAACGAAAGAGTAGAATTTACAACTTATAAAGAAAATATTTTTAAACCAAAATTGAACTCATTAAATTTTCATTTAAGACTACTCATTTTTAGCCGAAAAAGCGAAAAATCTTAAAGAAAATAGATACTTTTTTAACTAAACAGGTAAATCCTACAAAATAGAATAACTTTTAAGAAAAAGTCGCGTTTTCCGCTAGTTACATAAATGATCCATAAAACAGTTGCACCTTAAAACTGAAAATTTGAGTTTTTAATCAAAAACTTAAATTACTACGAAATAGTTAGATTTTCAAGCAAAATTATGAATCTTCAACCAAAAAAAGTAGTTCAACTTTCAATCAAATTGCTTAATTTTATTTAACCAGAAAATATAATTTCTCGTCGAAAAATGTAATATTTGATATTTCAACCAAACATAATTTTAACTTGGATAGGAAACAGTTAAATTTAAAGAAAATTACTAATTTTTAACATCATATTCAAATCCTAAGCCACAACAAATCAATTTCCAACAAAAAATTGAATTTCTAATCAGAACGGATAAATTTTTAACAATTATGATGAATTTTCTGACAAAATATGAATTTGAAACAAAACATATGAATTTTCAACCAAATAGATGATTTTCAAAGAAAAGATGAATCTTTAACAACAAAAATTAATTTCTAACAAAGAAGGTGTTTTTTAACCAAATAGTGGAATTTGTAACGAGAAGAGATAGCTTTTTAATTAAAGTATGCTTATTGAAACCAAGAATGAAATAGTTAAATTTTGAGTTAAAAATTAATTTTCAACCGAAAAAAACTGATTTTATAATAATTAACTAATTTTTCAATAAAGATATTAATTTTAGTCTGAAGTGATAAACTTTCATAGAAAACAGTGGATTTTTAACAAACTAGTTCCACTTTCATCAAAAAAATTGTATTTCCAAGTACTAATGTAATAGTTGATATTTTATAAGCAAGATAATTCACAGTTAAAATAAAAAGACAGTTGAATTTAACAAAAGAAGCCGAATTAAAAAAAAAACGTTGAAGCCATAAACAAAATAGATTCATTTTTAACGAAATATTTGCACTAATAACTAAAAAATATGACATTTTCAGCAAAGGAGTTTTAATTGATACCGAAAAGGACATATTTTAAACCTAAATATTTCTTTCAACTAAATTTTTAACTAAAACTTGTATAAGTAAATTTGTACTTAAAGTAATTAATTTAGACAGAAAAAATGACCATTTTTATACCACAAAATAAATCAATTTTTAGAATTTAAATCTTTTTTATACATAATTCTATAAACCGAAATCTGTATTAAAGTCTGTATTATTGCGGGTATTATATGGTATTAAAAGCTCTGTAAAAGTTACTGGAATACGAGGGTAGTTCAATGAGTCCTTAGAATGAAGTATAAAAACAATTTTTTTTGGGTAAATTTTTATTTATTTTTCAACATAATCTCCTTGGAGCTTTATACACTTGGTCAATCGCTTTTCAAGTTTTTTTAATCCTTCAGAAAAGTGCGTTTTCGGAAGTTCCTCAA
>NC_046660.1:32005055-32031846 GCF_010883055.1 Belonocnema kinseyi | reverse complement strand
CAGAAGATGTGGACTGTGACTGCACCATATATCTAGTCGGGAGTGGTGCTGACTGAAAACAGATGATTTGGAGCGATTCGCGCGCCATCTGTTGTTCATTCTGAGGACTTATTGAACTACCCTCGTAACTTCGGAGATGCACCCATTTTTTGGAAATTATCTAGAGATTACAATTGTGTTAAAAATCCTAAAAGAATTTCAAATCCTACAAAATGACAACCTATTTTCTTAAACATTTAAAGCTTATTTTGCAATATCTTTTGAATTATTTAAAATTAAAAATAATTTTTTTTTCAATAGAAATATTGGTTAGAAATCTTTAAATGATCTTGCATTTCCTCAAAAGTTATAAATTTATTAAAAAGTTTCTAAACTTTGTTTTTAATTCTTGAAAAAATTCTTATGTGCAAAAAAATGTTTCTCATCTGTCTGAAAGTGTTAAAACGTAAATTCCATCCTAAAATAAATCGAATCAAATCTCTAAATACAGACATCACTCTTTTTCCTCTATTCCTCTATTTACCTGTTTTTCAAATAATTGCTCTTTTCATCCGTGTTTCGAAAAACTTGCCTTTTTCTCTTTCCTTAGCTTAAATACAAACTCAGTTAATAAACCGCTATAAGATAATCAAACTATTTGTTGTTCTTGCAATGCATTTCTTTTTAATTGTAAAATTTACTATTATATGTTTCTTTCAGAATTCGCCCCCTGAGGTTGAAAATGCAACTATTTGAAAGTTGAACTAGTTTTTTAAATATTCATGTTATTATGTAGAAGATTCATCTATTTTGTGGACAATTCTTTCTTTTTTGTGAAAATTAATTTTTTTCATGCGAAAATTAAACAATTTCAATACTGGTGTAAAAAATGATCGTTTTTGTTCAAAACTTCAACGATTTGGTTAAAGATGTATGTGTTTTGTTAAAAATTCTTCTTTTTGGTAGAAAATTAATATTTTTGGTTGAAATTCGAACTGCTTTGTTAAAAACTCAATTTATTAGTTTAATATTTATCTCTTTAGAGATAAAATTAATTAATTAAATATTTTCTCAAAAATCGATATTTTTGGATTGAAAATTATACGGTTTCATAGAAAATTCACCTTCTTGCTAAAAAAATTCAACTGTTTTTTAAAAATTATCTTCATTTCTTAGGAAATTCAACTATTTGGCAGAAAAATAACTTTTGGTCTGAAAATTTATATTTTCTTGCTCAAATTCAATTGGTTTTTTAGAGAATTCGCCTTCTTAGCGTAAAATAAATTTTTTTTTTAGTAACAATTTAAT
This sequence comes from Belonocnema kinseyi, assembly GCF_010883055.1. Classification (NCBI taxonomy): domain Eukaryota; kingdom Metazoa; phylum Arthropoda; class Insecta; order Hymenoptera; family Cynipidae; genus Belonocnema; species Belonocnema kinseyi. Next base: position 32,030,559 of record NC_046660.1, on the reverse strand, counting down.
CTGTTTTGAGTAATAATACAACATATTGTTTAAAAATTATTTTGTGTATTTGTATATAGACCATATTTTCTTCCATGAGTGGAAAGAGTAGGTAATTTATGATTGAAAAATTCAATTTGGTTTAAGTCATGCAACGAATCTATTTTTAAGCTTTTATTTGCATGTTGGTTGGATTAATTGCCTGACATTTTGAACCTTTGCTACACTGTGCTTTGATATAAGTACTTTACTGAGATAATTTTAGATAATATGTATGATTAATAAAAATAGAAAAATGACTGGGACTTACAGTGGTCAACTTTTCGACAATCACCCATAAGCTAACCTTATTACAAAATTTGTTGTTTTACAATTTTTCTGTACGGCTTGATGCATAAAAGATTATAAAATTGCATTATATATTTTAATTTCCGAGATCACTTTAAAATACATAAAACATAGCTGAAAATATTTTATACTATGCTAACAATTTCTGTTTATGTAATAGATTTCAAATACAATAAGAACTATGATCTAGTTAAAAAAAAAAGTAGTTAATTAGAGATTTTCGAAAGCGTTCTTTAACTCTTTTATATTAAATAAATAAGCTTATAAACGTCGATTTGCAATAACTAAATTTTTAATGCATAAAAGGTTTAAGGGTGTAATATTTTCTATTTACCTTTCAATTTCTTGTTTTTAACACTTTTCTACATTTCCTCCTTTTGTTATTAACCATATTCTGGAGTTGGGTCTTTAAATTTTTCTGATAAACTGTGTCATCCTTTTTCTATTTTTTTAGCATCAAAGAGAGACGAAGTAACAAGGATGAATATAAAAATGGTTCACTTTTTTAAATTCTGAAATCTAAATATTGTACTTTTATTTCTAATGCATTTTTAAAAATTTGGAATTATTTTTACCAACTAACTTGCAATTATTCCTCTTTTGCTATTTTAAAATCCTCTATTTGATTTACAAAGTTTTTATATAATTGCTGCACCTGATCTGCGAGGAAAAACTGGAGCATTATAAAGGAAAGATAAAATCCTAAATTATGTGAGAATTACCCATTCAATATAAATATATAGTTATTTAAAAAGACCTTCTCACACTATTGTCTCGGATTTATTCTAATATATACGACTTCGGATCAACGAGAAGAGAGACTAATTCCCAACTATAAATACAATATATTTTAAGTTAATCTTTTCTAGGAAGTAGAAATTAAACGAATTACTTAACGATGATCATTCCGATCTTCTGCTGCTTACTGAAATTATGTTCCCTTCAATTAAGTCGCCTTACAAGTTTATAGAAAATATTACACTTTATTTTTTCGATACATAATACAAAAATTATTATTTATTGCTCTAGTTCATAATGACTTCCTAATTTATGTTGTTGCATAAATATAATAATTTTTACTCAACTTTATTTGTAATAAAATCATTAAAATATAAGATTTTCCACAAAGTTGCAGGGCAACTTACTTGGAAGACACAGAATGACAGTAAGCAGCAGAAGATCACGAAGCTCATGGCTAAATAATTCGTTTAAGTTCTACTTCGCAACAAAAGATTAGTCGAAGTAACTTGTCTTTTTATACCTATAGATTAATCTTATCATGTGCAGGAATGTTTTTTTTGTTTTAAGAAATCAATTCTCATGCTGTGACAATTGTTTGTCTTATTGGCATGCATTTACATGTTTACACAGACTGAAAAAATAAGATAAGAAGTTCAGAGGATGTATGTGCTTTTTTAACCTAATTTGTAGGTTAGCGAAAAAAGATTTGTTGTTAATTTCTTTTAAAGAACAAAAAAATGTTATAAAAATTAGTTTTAATAATTCCATTTTTTCGTAATATGTTTATCTATGTTAGTATAATGAGATTTTTATTATATTTTTTATTAATGATTAGAAATCCTGGCTTGCTACTTGATACTGTGCAACTTACATTTAGCCAAATAAAATGCAGAATTTTTCTGGGAGTTCAAATTTCATGCTGCCGAAATAATTTATTTAAGCTACGTTTGGAGTCTATTTGGATAAATTTTCGAAAATATTACAAAAAAACGCGTTTTTAGGGATTTTTATCACATTTTTATCAACAATATCATTCCATGGAAAATGATTACTTAAAGATTCGGATTAAGTGCGCAAAAGTTTACAGGGAAAGACTGTTTCACCAAAATGCAGAAAAAAGTAGAAAAAAGAAAACCGTGTAATTGTTATCGGTCGGCGGCCAAACATAGCTATCATTTGTTTTCTTTGCATTTATCTGACTGTGAATAAATTTTATTTTTGAGTAGACCAAAAAACTGTAATGGAATTACTTAAAAATAGAACATGAAAGAAGCTTCATCGGCTTTCTGTGACCTTGTTTTAAAATACCTATATTGTTTAAAGAAATTGCAATTTTCAAAAGAACAGTGCTTTCATTTAAAGGATCTATATAAGAAAATATTTGTTTTTCAAAAAGTAATACCCCAAAAAAAATTTTAAATGGATAAAGGCTTATTTTGAAAAATTGTTGCTGACTATAATATATTTTAATTTAAAGCGAGAATATGCTTAAGTCATTTTTTATTTCAAAAACTATGTTACTTTTGCTGACCTTACCTGTTAGAAAGAAATTTCGTGAAAGAATGATCACATTCTTAATATTTTGTTTTGTCTTGGACATTTTTCGTGGTACTGATATTGTAAATTAAATCATCATTTATTTAGAATATAAAGTTATGGAATTGTTTTATCGAATCTGTATTTTAAAAAGGCGCGCTCAAATTAGTGAATAAAGCGAGCTATGTACGCAGATTTTTTTTAATTACAATTTTTGTTAAAGTTCAACATTTCCGGATTTTCTGTAACCTAATGGAAAATTGCAAACACGCTGGAAAATATCACAAGAGAAAACCTCCTTTCCGCTTTGTAATTCTTGTTTTCTCGTATTTCCATAGTGGTATTCGCATTTCAGTGAGCAAGGTTGGGTCCACGAACTGGTTTCTAGAACTTACCAAATTAACGTTCCGTTAATGTGAGCCACGTTCATAAACCTCGTTCGGTAACTTTCACATTTGCTCTGAAGGAATTTTGCATCTTGCTGCTTCTACTCGTTTGCATGGAGTCGAATAACAAACCTAAATTGCGCAGTTGTTGTATATTAAGACAAATCCCCCAATTAAAGTTGTAATCTTATTCTGAAACTATAAACCACTTTTACCCAAATAGATGCCGCCAATTAAAAGACTAAGCTCATTATTTCCATTTTATAGCATTTTAAGAATGGAGAATTAAATTCTACGGAAAAATATCAAACTCGAAAATTGTTTTATTTATTTTGTAACCCATTCCAAAGCTTTGAATTAAACGCTTTCCAAACCTGAATTATTTCAAAATGAGTTCTTTTTATATTGTATACTTTTGAAGAGGAGTATTTTCCAATTTAAAAGCTTTAAATAATTTAAAGAAATTTTTCGAAAATCTCTTACTTAATGGTATTGAGAACCTGATTGAATTTTGAGCGACTTGAAATTGCTCCATTCATTACATTAAAAAATTTAGACGAATGAAAAATGCTAACAATATACCCGTGCAGAAAATGCCCAACTTAATCCCAAGTTCCGATCTGGGCCCGGTCGGATTTTTCACAAGTGACAGCAAGGGGGCAGATTGTGTGGCTCGCGTCGGAACCACGTCGGGTCGAATTAGGTTAGAAAAGATGATGTCAAGTTGGCTGTTATCATCGTAATATTGTTTTGTTTACATCGAACTTAGAATGCCAAAAGCCAAACGTGCATTCCGAGTTTAGAAACACAGAATTATTAGTGAGATTTTTTATATCCGCAATGAAGACGAGGATAAACTATTACTATACAAATTTAATGTTTTTCCGTTTAATTCAATCAATAATAAAAATGTACAAAAAGTTTTAAATAGAAGTTATAGATCTTTTAATAAGACATATTTTAGGTTGAATATGTCTATACTCTACGACCCAAAGTTTTCGAGAAAATATACGATAAATATTAAAAATTACAGAAATACTACACGTTTACCTGTTTTTGGAATATTTTTAAAAGATTCTTTAGATATTTATATTGTCGAAGTCGAATGTCATATATTGCGAAATTAGTGACTTTTCAGATTAGGGACGTCCGGCTTCATTTGTTTTTCTCAAACTACACGAAAATCATTTCCATTCCTAAAGTGGTACGTCAACTTCCTATGATTTCATATTACTCGAAATCATTACCTAAATAAATTATACGAATTTCCGGATTAGCAAAATTCTAGATTAAATGCTTTTAATATTTTCTTCAACATAACCTCACTTTTAAAATCTCATTCCACGTGCCCCATGTGCGTCAATCAAACGAAAGACATTCCAAAAGATTCAAAAATATTTATAATTGAAATTCATTTATAAATGTTTGTGTGTATAATAGCTCTAAATTTGAACACTTTTTTTTAAATAATATTTTTCTCCAAAATGAAAAGTCCTAACCATACATTTAAGGTGTAAAAACAGTTCAATAATGTAGAATTTTAAAAAAATTTTAGATTTTACTAATTATAGAAATAAGAAATTTAAGGGCCTATATCTGAGCCAGATCAGGCCACCATATTCGATGCCCAGATCTAGGCCCTGTCGGGTAGGGCGTTTCATTTACGGTCTGGTGCTAGACAGATTACCCTATCCGGGCAACATTTTTCCCTATCGGGGCCCGACCGATGCCCCACCAAATTACTGCACAGGTGATTATGATGGATTACAAAAAATTTTCAAGTTTTTAAAAGTTACTGTTCACGTTTTTCAGAGAAAGTGAGTTATGTTAAAGAAAAAGGACTGAAATAAAGAAATAAAATTCAGGCAAAAAAATTCTTTAAAAAAAACTAAATTCTTAGAAATTGAAAAAAAAACAAGTAGTCTCCCATGTGCGAAGTCACATACGGCCCAACATTGGCCCATAGTCGGCAAAAATATTGCCGAAGCTCGGCTGCCATTATCGCGCCAATGACACAATGATAACTATGGCCTGCACTTGGCAGCCAAGGTTTGGCTGCCATTGTCGGCCCAACACTGGGTACCAGTATTGGACCAATCCTGGCTGCTATCGTCGCGCCATTGCCAGATTGATAACTATGGCCTTGACTTGGCAGCCAGGGCTTGCCTGCCATTGTCGGCCCAATACTGGCTACGGTCTAAGGATATGACAAAAAAGATATTTAAAAAATAAACATTAATTGATTTCGAGTACTTTGAATATAAATATTAATGTCCTGTTTATATTGAATACATATATTTCATTTTGAACATTATATTACAAACAAAATTTCTAAGGCCACGGGGCATCGAACCTTCATCTATATACCTAAATCTATTGTCTAGCAGTCGGACGTGCTGACCACTCCGCTAAACGGACAAGTTGAAATTCTGTGAGAGTCATCCTCATAAGCTGCAGTTCAGAAAAGTCAAAGAACCAAATTTTAAGCTCTCCTTTTTTAATTATTTATTATTATGCGATGAAATATAACAGGAATATCAATACAATAATTTTTAAATACATCATTTAAATCGATTACAATTTTCCTTCGCGTAATATTTCATTTTTTTCCGTTATAGCCTGCTTTACAACTTTTTGCAACGACAGGAAATGTAATTTTTCATAAAAATTAACATTTTTTATTGACAGAACTTAACAAAGGTCATCGACAACTTTAACAATTTTTCAATAAATTTTTTTTTATCTTTCGTGTAAGATTTATTTATTAGGTGTTAAAACTGAGACTTTGCGAATCAAAGTGCCGATTCTGGTTCAAGCATCGGTGGAGAATCGGCAAATATAAATAGCCAATATAGGCTGCTAGCACTGGCTCAACATTGGGCCGATTAAAATGGCGATATTGGCCCAATAACTTTAGCCGACCTTTGTCTGCCAAAATTGGACCAACACTGGGCCGTGTATTCAACTCCGGCAATTCGCACTTGGGCTTTTATTTAAATTTTTTTTTAATAAAACATTCGATCTTTCGATTCTTGGTTTTGTTTCTTACTTCTCAGAATGTTGTAGTTAAAACTTATTATTATATATTAAAGATTATTTATATTTCTGAGCAATTTTTTGTTCTCCTATTTTAGTATTTTTCGCCGGAAATCATTGGTGTATATTTTTAATTAAAAGCTTTTTCATTTTGAAGAATATTTACAATGTTCGATAACTTTAGGTTACGCTCGTGTGCTTCTTCTAATGTTGATATTTTCAAACAAAAATCATTAGACTTATATCCAATAGTTTTTTCGTTTTGAATTAATAAAATTTAGATTTTAAAGAAAATTCACAAGTTTTAAACAATTTTAGGTTGCCTTGTCTTATAACGAAAATTGGTGTTTGAATTAATTTTTTAAATTATATTTTGAACATTTCAAAGAAGATTTACAACTTTTTAACAATTTTAGGATACATTGGTGTTTTATACCAAAATCGTTATTTTAATATAAAACAATGAGCTTTCAATAAAGATTAAAGTTCTGTGTACAATCGTAAGCCAACCTAACGATTTTAACTCGAAATCTCGATATAGATTTAACAAAAATATTTACAACTGCAGAAAAATTTCAGATTATGTTCAAATTTGTCGTGAAAAAATTGGTTATTTAAAAAAAACATAAGGTTTAAAATAAGAATTACAATCTTTATGAAGTTTTTGTTATGTAAATTTCATTAAATTTACCGTTTTTGTACTGTTCCTGGCTCTGTAGACGTTTTATGCCTGAAATCAGCAATTTTAATAAAAAGACATCGAATTTTTAAAGAAAATTGGGAACTTTTAAACAATTTTATGTTATGTTCGAATTTTGCAACGGAAATTAGTATAGATTTCAAAGACGAATTTCAATTTTTTTACAATTGTCGGGAATGTTAGCACTTTGCACCGGAAATAGATTATATTAAACAAAAGAATATAATTTCACTTTTATGTACAAAAATGTGATTATGATTAAACAATTATTACACTTTATACAATATTTATACATAACATAATAATACTTTTGACCGAGAATTAGCTATTTTAAACAAAAATCATGTTACTAAAGAAATTAAATTCACGTTTAATGAACAAGGTTAGATTATTTTATGCTTCAACCGCGAAAATTGGTTATTTTCGACAAAAATACAATGGTTTAATTCTCGGTACAAAAATATTACATATTAATTTTGAAGAAATATAAATTTCCATTAATTATCATAAAAATGGTCCTAGCTTTTTTTGTCTTTTCTTTTATACAACAGATGCAGTAAAATACAAATATATCCTAATAATATGAATTTTATATTGGAATTTAGAAATTGTCTTTAATACAGAAAAAGATTCGCGCGCGTAGCGTGACCGTTTGTTTTCTAGTGTATTAAATTTGTAAGGAATTTGTTTTCTAACTATGAGTAATAAAAAGTTTCTTGTTATACGTGAATATCAGGAAAAGTTTTTATTGTCTTGGAGTATTTTGTAGTTGGAATTAGCAATTTCTATGCTGGCACTGGAAAGAATTTAGCACGCGACAGCAATTATGCCCCAATAGGTAAAAAAAATGATGAAAATTCTTTTCGTTCGGTTCACCGCACAAATTAATTTCACAATAAAACAAGAAGATTTTTTACGGCATTCAGCGTTTTTCTACGCTTTTCATTTCAGAAGCTCTTGTTTGTTTTACTTTGAGTAAACGAACTTTCAACACACGCTAACCGCACCATTTCCGATTATAGCCTCGCGAAAAAGAACTATTCCTTTTATTAAGGCACTATCAACGAACGTGTGTTTCTTTAATGGCGTTCCAATCACTAATCAGATGAGGTTCACTAAAAGTTTACAAATTCGAATTAAATTCTGTAATTTAAAATTGTGAAGCTTGAAGCTCTTCCAAATTTTTTATACATACAATTTTAAATATAAAAATCACAGAAAGCTGTATTTATTTTTTAAAACAAATTCTTCTTAGAGCTTTTTAATATATTCAAACTAATATAATTTGAAAGAAATAATTAAAATATATATTTGAAAAAATATAAAATTCTGGAATGGGGAATCAATACAACGCGAAAAAACGAGCGGATTGGGATCCTAAAAAAGCCTAATTAATTATGTATTTTTACTTCAAATCGTAGATTTCAAATTATTTATGTCTTACGGTCCAACCGTAAATCGAAAAATAAATATGAGTCAAAAAAACATGTTCTTCGAAACTCAGATATTTATTTAATAGAAAAAACTCCTTTTCAAACTTCCTGACGTTTTCGTACACATGCGTACCTTTTTCAAAGGTTCTTAACCTAAATAATTATATTAAAAATTAGTAATTTTAGTCTGAACAAATATAATGGATAATTACGTAGATTTAAATACATTGTTACCTGAGTTGATGATGGTTTAAAATAGTCAAACAGATGAAATTTCAGTCAAAAAAGTAACATTTAAGTCAATTGTTTAAAAAAAATTAATTAAAATTTAGTCATTTTAGAAGTCTCAAAAAATTTCGAGACTTCAATCGATTAGACTGCATTTTTTAAAAAAAATATAGTACGAGAAAATAAATTAGCGTAGGTTAGGACGGACGAACAGAAATGGACAGTTTCAGAAATACATGAAGAATACGTAATGAACGATGGTGTAATAGGCAATTTTCCATTGAAAACCACTGATGTGGAAGCGCTTAATTGAGTTTAAATTTGAAATAAGAAATTTAAAAAATGTATATATGTACGCATGCATACATATGCATACATATATACACACATATAGCATACATACATATACGCATATATACATATAGAGATGATTAATATTAAAAACATTATTTTATAATACTCTGATAAATTTTATTAATATTTAGAATTTCAGTCTGTAAATTAACTGAAATCTTACGATATTTGTTTATAAAAATAGACTCAATGATACGTCGTTGATAAGTATTTTTTTCTGTAGCTAATATTTTAATACGTTTAAAATCAAAATCAAAGTAAGGATAGAAATTCCAAGAATGTTGCGACAGACCTGTTTTAAAATTCCCAACTTCACAATCTCTTTTGTGTTCAGCAATTCTAGTTTTTAATCTCCTGCCAGTTTCACCTATATAAGCTTTATTACAACATTTACATTTAATTAAATAAATAAAACCAGATAAATTTTCAATGGAATCGACGTCCTCTCTTCTTGACAAATAATTATCTAATGTATTAGTGTTTTTAAAATAAACATTGATATTAAATTTTTTAAGTGAATTTCTTAATTTTTCTGATAGGCCCTGAATTTGAGGCAAAGTAGCATTTAAATTAAATCTATTGTAAGTATCACTCCAATTTTTTTTTTGTTAGTTTTATTACTGTTATTGTAAATCTCATGAATGCGTTCTTTAATGTTGTCATTTACAAACTCAAGAGGATAGTTATTCTGTACTAAAGTAGTTTTTAATAGATTTAAATCTTCTTTTCTAAATTGAATATCAGATAATTTTACACATCTATCTACTAAACCCTTAATTAAACCAATTTTATGCCCAAATAAATTATAATTATGTATATTATTATGTATTATAATTATGTATAGCTCTATAAATAGAAGAAACATATTTTGGGTTACTTGAAAACTTTCAGGGACAAAAATGCATTATGAAAAAGTATCCAAGATCCAGGGGTGGTAATATTATATACGAAGAATTTTTATATTTTAATTATATTTTCAAGAAGTGATTTTAATTTATTATTTATTGATATTATCAATATAGCATTTTTCTCAGGTTTTTTAGGCTTTTCCGAAAATGTCTATCGATTATAGCTTACTATGATCCCAATACGGTCTTTTTCGCGTTGTAGCGCGCTACAATTCATTTTCGGCCCACCCTACTACATATAAACGTAGAAAATAGATTTAAATATTATACCAATGTAACCACTACGAAATACACGGTAAAATATTAAATTTGCTCAATTCAAATCAAACAATTTCAACCTTCAATTTTTTAGGATCTCAAATTGAAATTGTAAAAATTTGATAGGTAATTCGTTAAAAAATGAACGGCTCTACTTTGAAGTATATGAAATTCAAGTATTTGTAATTAGAAATCCTAAAACGTGAATGCATCAAAGTTGATGACAAATACCACAAGACCTATATTTGAATCATAACTAAAAAATTTGCAACTGTTTCTCAAACAATATTTTTTTAACAGTAAGTCTTGAAATATTTAAAACCTTAAATTAAAGCTACAATTAAAGAAAAATAAATTTAGGAGATTTATGTATCAAATTTCGAAGCGTTAAAATATTAATGTCTTCATCGTCATTATTTTAAAATTTCAAGATTTACGACTCTCAAAGTTGACCCATTTTGTCTTGAATGATTTTCGAATTAAAGCATTTTTATTTGCCACGGACCTACCACTTATTTCTCTGTTTTCAACTAGAGAATTACTATTATTTTATTTTTTATTTTTGAAGGATTGTTGTTCTTTTTTCATTGAGATTTTGGAGTTAGCTCTATTAATTTCAACTTATCGATTAACTTTTATTTTTTTCCATCGATAACTGTGTATTCTTTAACATTTTTTAATAATTTTATTTTCTGTAGTCTATTTATTCTTAAAATCTTTCTTTTAATCGGAATTCAACCAATTGAATGCTGTGAAATTTCAACAAATCAACACCTTTGAAGAAGACTACAGAACGTTTTGAGCACCAAATAAAGCCGGAAGTTGTTCCTGGGCTGGTCAGACCAGGGAAGAAGCGGGGAGAAACGTAGAGATAATTGGTTTTTGCCGACAGCAAATCGGAAGGTCGAATTACTGCAATTGAGGGTTCGTGATTCCCTCGGACAGATCTACAGATAATAAGAGTTTCCCGCGAAGGAGAAACTTGCTTGTTGTAAGACCGGAAATGAGTGTCATCGATAAAAGGAGAGAGCTCGCTTGCAATTTTTCCTTGCACGAAGCATGAAATAAAATTCAATTTCCGCATAGTGGTCTGTCAGTTGTATACCTTTCCCATAGAGAAATAAAAGACTCTTTACAAAACGCATCACCTTTACCAAACACACACACACAAAATAATCAAAATAAGTTGTACTCAAGTGTACTGAAATTTCGCTACGAAAATTAGCTTCGAACTCTGAAGTTTTATCCACGGCCTTTTTAAGCCCAAGAAAAGTTGGTAGACATCAAACCTTTCACAATACGTTTAAACATCGGAATGAAATGAAAGATTGATTTTATTGAGGCTTTCACCATCGCGGGTAAAAATCAAAATGTTTGAATAACTTGATTTTAAATTGAATAGGAATGAATTATTTGAGATATGCGGAAATCATCTTTTTTCTATGCATATTAATTAAAATTAATGTAACAATAATTATTTCGCTATTTAACAATAATTATTTCCATTTAATGGAAATATTTTAATATAAATCATTTACGATATTTCGTAAGTCAAAATAACGATTAGATCTGCTTCTCGACACCTTCAATATCAAAATTACAATGTAACACTTCATGGTTCAGGTGAATTTCACTGACGCGGTGGTCCACGCAAGACTTCTAAGTCTATGAGGTGTTTCTCAATGTTATTTTTATTCTTGAAATCTGGCAAAATTTACAGTTATTCTCCTAAGCCTATAGAATAAATAGCGAGCAACTATATTGCTATTTGCACTTTTATATTTTTGAAACAATCAATTATCCAAATACATGTTCGGAAAAATGGAAAAATTACTAAAAAATTTATATTTTCTTTAAAAATGAATTTTATGAAATAGCACATTACATTTTTATAGTACTTAGATATGGTTTAAAAAAATATATCTACATAGTTACGGTTGAAAAAAGTATAATTATTGTAGTGCCTATAAATATACGTATTTCACAGAGGCTCAGGAAAGTAAAATTACTAATAAAAACAAGTTTTTTTCAGTTAAAAAATTTTGTAATGCTAAATATGGATCTAATAATGCGATTTCTGTATTTCGAATACATAAAAATAAAAACAAAAAAACAAAAAAAAATCGATGAAATGAGCTTTCAAAATTGACCAAAACGCTAACGCCGTGGCCCAGGTGGGACTTTCAGGACACATCGTAGATTTCTGTTCGTTAACAGGCGCAAACAATCTGACTCTGACGCCCTTCAGGCAGGTCGATCCTTAAACCCTCAATATTTTGTAGGGTAAGGAGCCTTGAGCTGCCCTCTCTCCATTTTCTAAATAATTGTAATACAAAAACACACTTTTTCATAAAATGGTCACATGGAACACAAAGTGGTAATTATTATTATTATTACTAGAATAAAATAATTTTTTTTCAGATTTCCTAGGACGCTTCGTTTGTATATAATATGCACAAAAGCGGATCTGCATTTAATATGGTTTTATAGATTTCAGGGTATATTAAGAAATTTAAACGAATTTAATGAGATTTCAAGAACTTTCCAAATTTTATAATGATTTTAAAGGATTTTAGAATTAGAATGGTTTTAAAGTATTCTTAATGTTTCCCAGGGGATTAAAAAAATGCTAAACGATTTTTATCAAATTTAAATACATATGCAAAATTTCTAAATATTTAATAATATATCTATAAATTTAAAAAAATTTTAAAAGAATAAAGGGCTTTTGTAGAATTTCAAAGGTTTGAAGAGATTTTTAAATATGCCAGACGCTTTCATAGGATTTCAGAAATCCGATGCGAGTTTGAAGAAATTTCTTGAAATTCGAAAGACTTAGAAAGTTCTCCTATTGGATTTGTAAGCTTTTAGAATTTTCTAGAAGAGCTGAAGGGATCTTAGACCATTTTTAACATTTCTAAATATCTGAAAGAATTTGAAACACATTTCAACAGACTATAAAATTTACGTGGATTTAAAAAATTTTAAGGGATTTTGAAGGTACTTAATAAGATACTTTAAATAACTTCATATATTTCAAGGGATTGTTAGAAATATCATCAGTCCCTATGCGGAGAGAAATTTCGGGAAATTAATTCACCGCACTACTCCTTGATTTTATTACGCTTTGGAGCAAGAAGTAAGATCTCGGAATCCTTGCTTTTAAAGCATTTCCCAGAATTTTTTAATAGATTTAAAAAGTGTATACAGATCTTCAACAAAATATAGTTATTACTTTTCTTGTATTTTTACAATAAATGTTAATTATATGGATTAATTTCAATGAAAAATGAATAAGTTAAAGATTTTAATCTTATTTTATTCATATTATATGATTAAAAAAAATGTTTGTGTTGCAAAATTATGAGAAAAGTAAAATATCACCCTGAATTTATTTAAAAGAATGTTGAAATTAAAAAGTAATAGAAATGTCGATTATTTTTCATTTTTCAACTCACGTACTCGTTGAAAGTAACTTTTATGTTACCACATGAAAAGGTCATTCAATAAAAATTTAATTTTGTTTAAAAGAATATTTTAATTCTGGATAAACTTATCAATTAAGTGCTTTACATGTAGAAAGTAAACATTTTGCTTCCTCAGTTTAAATGCATCTAATACAATGTTCTAAGAATTTGTTCGAAAGTATTTGTGTGTATGTGTAATTGGGACACTTTTTTGTGAACATCACTGAAAGAAATGAATTACTGGTACAATCATATTGCGCATTAGATCAGCCATCGATATGTCTATTCCAGCCATGCAGATTACTGATCTAACTCGCAATATAACTGTATCAGCAATTAATTTCTTTCAGTAAAGATAACTTGAAGAATCCCATGTGGAAAAATGTCCGAGCAGTTTGGTTACAGGTCTGGCTCAGGTCTGGATTTATCTAGACTGTCTAGTCTGGAAGAACTGATCTGGCTCAGGTCTGACGCCAGTCTGGCTCTGGTTTGACTTCATCTAGACCGTCTAGTATGGAGGATCTGTTCTGGCCCAGGTTTGGCACTAGTCAGCTAGCCAAGAACAAAAAAAATCTTAAGCTCCATCACCAAATTTTTTTTACATACTTTGAAAACGTTACAAGGTGTCTAAAATGATGAAAAATGAGAAATCACTATAAAAACACGACTTTTCCTTTTTATCATCTTGAGAGCCTGGTCTGATCCAAGCCTGGCGCTGATTAGTGAGCCAAGAAAAAAATCTTACGTTCCATCACCAAATTTGTTTTGGACGTATTTTGAAAAAGTTACAGGATGTCTAAAATAATGGAAAATAAGAAATTCAAACTATGAAAACACGACTTTCTTTCTTATCATCTTGACAGTTTGTTCTGGTCCAGGCCTGGCGCTGATCAGCGAGCCAAGAAAAAAATCTAAGTTTGATACAGTACATTTTTTGTTTCATTTCAAAAAGTTAAAGAGCCAATAAAGAAATATTTTAAACTAAAAAAGTTTATAGTGAAATTTTTGTATCCAAGTCATTAAAAAAATCAAGTTTTCCCAAGTAATTGTAATTTATTGCTTGGTCTTGGGCGTGCAGACGTCTTGCCAGTTGACATCACAACTTGAAGTATTCTGACAGTGCTTGGCTCCGACCTCACTTTAGCAGTGCTAGTTTTTGTCGATCAAGTGTCACAAACTGTCAAAATTTCTTATTATTTTTCGAATAATATATTAATCTAGCTAAAAGTTAGCTGTAAAAGCAGAGGCATTAATTGTCACAAATCTGTATTAAGTTATTCAATAGATAGTAAGTAAAAACCTACTTTTTATCTATTATACAAGAAAAAGTATTAGAAAATATAATTGAATTTATTGATTTTATTGATGGCAGTATATTTTGGACGCAAAATTTTAATTTTTACTGATTATATCAAACATGTATATTATATATTTTTCTAGGAAATCATATTTTGCTTTTTAAGGGTATCCTTAAAGTGTATCCTCTAAACATGGACGATATGATTCTCAACGATACAATATTAATCGATCAGCCATTAACTAGTGGCTGACGAGCCAATAACTCGTGGCTGACCAGCCTATGTCTAGCGGCTGACCATCCCCTGTCTATCGGTTGACCAGACGGTCTGGCCAGGGGCTATCCAGAAAAAACGTTACACTTTTGTCCAGGCTCAGGCCTGACGATCTGTTCAGCGCCAGGGCTGGAAACCTGGCTGTCTAGTCTGGGTCAGGCCAGTGCCAGAACATTTTTCCTCGCGGGATGTTGCAGATAAATTGATGAAGTTTGGATCACGTATTTTCACCACTAACATCTTGAAACTGACTGAATGTTTTCTGAAAATATTAATTGCAATTTTTCGAGACGAATCGATTGACCTATAAAATTGATGCATTTTATTAAAGAACAAGGAGGTTATGGTTATTTACATTATATGAAACACAGATTTTTGTAGTGAAATGTTTTCATTCTTATAATTTGAAATTGATGCGAACATAGAAAAGATGTATTGGCTCGAGACGAATCAATTGCTTTATAATATTTATACAGTTTTTTTAAGGGTAAAGTAGCTATGGTATCGTAAAATATTTAAAAAACGGTTTTTCATATTTAAACTTTTTTCACTAACATAATTCAAAATTGATGCAAGAGAGCAAAATATTTCTTGATTCAAGAAAAATAATAAAATAATTTTGACAACTTTCGAAAAATAATCTATGAGCTGGGAAAGGGATAAAGTGCAACAGAACTTCCCCCGTGTGGAAAAATGTTCTGGCGCTGGCCTGGCCCGGACCAGACCGCCAGGTTTCCATCCCTAACGCTTCCCAGATGGTCTGGCTTGGGTCTGGCCAAGCGTGTAACGTTTTTTCTGGCTAGCCCCAGGCCAGACCGTTTGGTCAGCCGCTAAACAGGGTCTGGTCAGCTGCTAGACATAGGCAGGCAAGCCGCTAGTTATGGGCTGGTCAGTCGCTAGTTAAAGCTAGTCAGCGACTAGTTAATGGTTGATCAATTAAAGTTTTATCGTTGAGAATCATATCGTCCATGCCTAGAGTACACGCTTTGAGGATACGCTCTAAAAGCAAAGCATGATTTTCTAGAAAAATATATAATATACATGTTGGATATAATCATTAAAAATTCGAATTTTGCGTCAAAAATATGCTGCCATCAATAAAATCAATAAATTCAATTATAATTATTAATAATCTTTTTTTTATAATATATAAAAAGTAAGTTTGTACTTACTATGTATTTAATGACCTTACACAGATTTCGTACATTTTATTCCTCCACTTTTACAGCTAACTGTTGGCTGGATTAATATATTATTCGGAAAATAATAAGAAATTTTGACAGTTTATGACACTTGATCGTCAAAAACTAGCACTGCTTCCGTGAGGTCGGAGCTAAGCACTGTCGGAATACTTCAAGTTGCGATATCAACTGGCAAGGTGTCTGCACGCCGAAGGCTAAGCAAGTTATTACAATTACTTGGGAAAACTTGATTGTTTTAATGACTTGGATACGAAAATTTCAGTATAAACTTTTTAGTTTAAAAAAATTTAATTATAGTCTCTGCTACTTTTTGCAATGTAAGAAAAAAATTACTGTATCGAACTTAGGTCTTTTCTTGGCTCGCTGATCAGCGCCAGGCCTGGACCAGAACAAACGGTCAAGATGATAAGAAAGAAAGTCGTGTTCTCACAGTGATTTCATATTTTCCATCATTTTAGACACCCTGTAATATTTGTGAAGTATGTAAAAAAATTTTTCTGATGGAACTTATGATTCTTTTCGTTCCTGGCTAGCTGACCAGTGCCAAACCTGAGCCAGAACAGACCTTCGAGACTAAACGGTCTAGATAAAGTCAAACCTGAACGAGACTGGCGTCAGACCTGAGCCAGATCAATTCTTCAAGACTAGACAGTATAGATAAATCCAGACCTGGGCTACACCTGTAACCAGACTGCCCAGGCATTTTTCCACAGGGGCCTTTTCTCTTTTCCACCTAGAAAAATTTCCATTCCAATTACAAAATTTAATTTTTTCTGATTTGTCATTAAATCAAAAAAAAAATATTATTTTGTAATTTTTTAATTACAGTGAAACTCTTCTGTAGCGCCGATTTTGGGGCTGATGGTGGATGGGAACTAACTCATTATAGCCCGCTCCGCTTTTGTTTGTTCATGCTTGAGTGCTCGCCTGAGTGACAGCCGCATATCCCTCGCACCCCGCGCAGCTCCTGTTACACCTAAATGCGACACGGCCTCAATTCTCGGAAGGGCTATAGAAGGGAGGGCTATTGAAGAGTTTCACTGTATTTGTAAATTTCCGATTTTAAGTTGATCCAAATGAAAAATGTAGTTTGTTTACTATTAAAAAGATCACTAATATTTCCTATATGAAAAAGCGAATAAATGCACTAACTGGAAGTAAAGTGCTCGTCATATGAGTATTATATAATTTTAAATCAAAACACAGTGTAAACACTCGAGATCAAATTTGCGGCTAGTTTATCAGTAATTTCTTTATTAAGTCACCTCTAAAATAACATACTGGCGGAGATTCTGTAAAACTACACCTAAAAACGATAAAATAGCTTTCTTTTGCCATTCTGCATTTCATTCCAAAAAAACCATGCATTTAAAAATGATATCTCAAGTACGTACTAAAGTTATCTTAAGTGCAAAAATTAGCATTATTAAAAATTATTTTTAAAAATAAGAAAAATATTCTTATTGTTAATTGTTAGTCATTTTGGAAGAGTACTTAAGGTGATCAAAGAAGAATATTTACGACTAAAATTGTTTATTCAACAATTATTATTCAGTGTTTAATGTTTTCTCTTTTTGATTAGGTAAATGTTTTAATTATAATATAATCCTAATATTGTAGGTCTCACTGTATTCCCTAAAGGATTCAGTAAATATTTCGTTTATATGTATTTTTATTTACGAAAACTCCATAACTCATAACATGTATATTCCGTTTTCTTAAATCCATGCAAATTTTTCTTTCATAAATTCCAAAACTATTGGTGACAAACTACAGACAATCGTAATAAATAAATTGTTAAAGTTATCTTGTTCCTCTTAGTGGAGTAATTCAGGTTGCTCACGAAAAAAAACATTTTTTAAAAATCATCAATTTCGTACATCTTCAGAATGTAAATTTTCCAAATTCGTTGGTTAAGGATTTTTTGGTTCAATGATGCCTCTACAACTCATATCAAAAAGAAATTATATAGGACATATCGGGTTTGTTTTTTCTGGTTTTTAAAAATGTGTCTCTGTTAATTTATTAGTTGGCACAACTATTTTGCTTTCTGGCATTACTACCCGCATTGTAATTCCAACAAATCGAGTAGTAATATCACAAGCAAGCTCGTTGGGCTATCCAATAAAGTAACAACTTGCATCCTTAAGCTGTCTTTTGAATGATACTATGCCATAAATTTGAAAAAATATAGTTAGGGATTTATATTTATTTTGATGAAAAAAAATTATTTCTCAAAACACAAGCGTATAGTATTCCCTGGAAATAATGTTGTAAACTTTTTGATGTCCAACCTTACAACCTACCAAACAGGAATAGACAACAGTTTTCTGTAGCAGGACTACAAAGGCTTCTCTCATTTCAAAAGGCTTTAGGGAAAAAAAGATAGGTAACAATACACTTCGAAAAATAAACATATATTTGAACTCTAGTTGTACGGATCTTTCTGCAATTGTAAAAGTAGAGCATTCAAAAGACAAGCAGAAGTCGATAGTTCAGCGACGAATTTAGCGTTTCCATGCGCAAGAAATCTTCATTTCGTTCGTGCAGAATAGGTAGAGTCGGAAGTCATGTAAGAAGAGGAAGGCAATGAAGAAGAAGTATTAGAACTCAGGAATGGAGACCTTAGAAAGGCTTCTAGATATTGAAGGGGACCGATTGAACGTTCGCTTCAATGCTGGATTCACAGCAAAAAAAAAGTACTTCCCTACCCCCTTTTATCCATCGAATGTGATCTCACGAATGGGCAGAGATGTCTTTGCTCACGGAAAGCTTCACTTAAAGTCTCATATTTCATACGATGAACTCAATTGTAAAATTGCATATATGGAACCTGTCCTCAAATGTTACTTTGACCTTTTAAAAAAATTAATCTTTTAAGTGTATGATTTTTACAATAAAATTTGAGAATAATAGGGTAATAAATTATTTTGAACAGATTTAACATATGTAACATACTCATAAGGTTTCAAGTCGAAATATTCCTAATAATAATTTAACATTTTTAAGAAAATAGAAGAATTTTCAAACAAAAATACATCAATTTTCAACAAAAGAGTTGCGTAATCTAGCAAAAAAATTAATATTTAAACAAACAGTTTCACTTAAAACAAATTAATTGAATTTAAAAAAAACGAACCAAATTTAAAAAAAAAGTTAAACTTTTAACCAATTAGATGAATTTTCAACCTACAGTTGCATTTTCCATGTACTTGTTGAATAATTTTTCCAAAATGACGAAAACCCTAAGTTTCAAAATTCACTGACGGATAATAGAGTTTTAACTATGTAGAATTTTTAATATAAAGTCTTTTATAAATGTTATAAAAAATTCACGATACAATTTTAAATTCTAAATTTATTTTGTTTGAAAATGAATTTATTTATTTTTTTGAAAACTACGAAAATAATTTTTCAACCAAACAGTCGAATTCCGAAATAAAAGATTAAACTTCACCCGAAAAGAGTTGGATTTTTAGATAGTTGATTTCTGAAGTGAAATAGACGAATTTATAAAAAAGTGTTGACTTTTTAACCGCATGAGGCAAATTGTTAGGGGCCTTACTAGTTTGGTTACGCAAAATTGTTAGGGGCCGTCAAAGGAAATTTGTTCAGGCCCGTAACAAGAATCCTTATTATTTCCCAATTAATGGTATGGGCCCTTGTTAGGACCTTAATAGGGCCTTTTGTGCAAGTTAATGCCGTTCTTATTCTCTTCATTGACAAAATATGTCCGATATTATTGTAAAGTGACGTATTTATTCACAGGTTAGGTCCAGATTTTTGAATTTATATGCACTACTTTATGGATTTGATAGCTCCAGGTATCTGCAAAGTTGAGTGTGATATAAAAAATACAATTTATCTATCAAAAGAAATTACGAATACTGTTTTAATATAATAAAAATAAATAAAAAAAAGATTTTCCTGAACATATTTTCAAGCGTCTTCACATACTTTAAAAATTGGTTCTGTTTTCTCTTTATCAAAATAATCGAATAAAATTCTTTTAGATAATTCGCTCAAATAATATACAATTCATATGATTAAAGTTGAATTAATATAAACATCATCATTTTTTTTACATATGGCACGCGTGTGACACCATGACCTAACCTATGAACGTCATTCACAACGTTCTTATTTCGCGCGAAGAGCGTGCACAGTTAGAACGAATGAGTTCCGGTCAGTCAGAAATCGAGCATGTCATACCTCTAATTTTCCGCGTGAAATGTTAGCATTTTAGATTTTTCAATCATTCTTTTTCGTATTAAAAAAATATTTTTTTGATCATGTAAATTACTATTTAGGGTCTAAAGCAATCCTGTCCAGGGCCACAATAGGGGGCTTATTATGGAAGTCATCTCAATTAAAAAGGTTGCCATATTCGGACCATAATAGTTCCTGATAGGGGCAATCATAATAAAGGTAAGCTGTTGGGGCCCTTAAGAAATCCCCAATATTATTAGGGACTATTAGGGCAATTTCTACACGGGTATTTTCTATACTGACATGAATTTTCTATCCAAAAATGAATTTTCAACAAAATAGTCGAATTTTCGACCAAAAAGATATTAGAAAAATAGCTGCTTTTTCCGCAAGATAATTATATTTTTTTAAAAATAGTAAAATTCTTAACGAAAAAGGTTAATTCTCAGCCCAAAATATGAAACCAAATTATTATAATTAAAAACCATGCAGCAGGAATTTTTAAGAACGACATTAATTCTTAATCCAAATATAATAGTAGACTTTAAGAAAATAGTTAAATTTTAAACAAAATAATGAAAATATTCACCACATAATGTAATTTTGATAAAACCTGAATACAAAATGTAATAGTAGACATGTAAAATAGAAACAAAATTGCAGTGTGTCACGGCATAACCGTTTAACTGTCGTTTTTTTAAAAATCATGTTTCATTGGCATTCTCTTAAATTCTGCCGCTTTGATTTTAAATTGTTCAAAGAAATGTTACTCGATCACATTGCCAAATCTGATGCATATAAAATGAATATAAATTTTAAACCATTTAATTTTTTATTTATAATACGTTACCAATTGAGTTCATGAGAAAATGATGAAAGACATAAATGTTCTGTAATTTTTTTATCGCAATCAATTAAAGTTAGAAAGTTTTCCGAGTGTCGCATCTTTAAACTTATTGTTCAAACAATCTAATAGCAATGTTTTTGGAGAATCAGCAATTAGTTTTCGCGTTATGGGTTTGTAAAATATTTAATGAATTTCATGACAAAATAATTCTTTTTTAAATATTGACAACTTGAAAAAATAGTTATTCTTTACCTTTCAGTTTCTATCTGACGTGTAACATATTGCTAATGTTTGACGGAAATGAATGAAATGAACCAAAAATATGATAGTAAATTGTTTAATTAAAAAAAAATCACTTTCAAACGCAAGAGATGATTTTTAAACAAAAAATTACAAACTTTCTAATTTTCAATCCGAAGGAACGGATTTTCTATTTTAAAACGACAAATATTAAACAGAAAATTTTAATTTTCGACAACAAAAATAAGACTTCATAATAAAATAGGTGCATTTTTAAGTAAATAATGAAATTTTTCACAAATATAACTATGAACCAGAGGAGACGATTTTTCAACCCGAAATTTAATGGTAGACTTGGCAAAGGAAAGAAATGGACTTTTAAAAAAAAATTATTCCATTTAAGTAAATAGTTTAATTCTCAACAAAATAATTATGTAATGAATCAGAAACTAGAATTTTAAATTAAAAGAAACGAATTCTGGGACAAAAATATCATAGTATACTTTTCAATTATGAAGAATTAACTTTGATTTATAAACCATGAATTTTTAATAAAAAAAGATCTTTTCTACCAAAAGATATATTTTAAAACTGAATGACAAAATTCGCTATCCAACAAGACGAATGTTAAACAAAAGAGTCGAATTTTTTATTACAAAAGATGGCTTTTTAAGTTAATATTTTATTTTTCAACAAAATTAATTAATTTTCAACTAAATAGTAGAATTTGTACCTAAAAGAGATTAAGTCTAAGCTCTAAATATAATTGTAGACTTTAGAAATGGAAATAATTAATATGCAACTAATAAGGATGCATTTTCAACAAAAAAAATGACTTTTCATGAAATTAATTTAATTTTTCACAAAATAATTTAATTTTTACGCAAGTCGTAGAATTTTAAATCAAAAGTGTCGGATTCCGAACCAAAAATATAATATTATAACTTTCAATGATACAGAATTCATGTTCAACCAAAAAAGACGACTTTTTTACAAAAAGATGAATTTTCAATACAGAAGATAATTTTTCTTTCAAAAAGATGAATGAATAAAATCGAATATGATAGTTGTCAATTTAAGATGATGTTATTTCAGAATATAAATTTTGATACTCCGCAAAAAAGGATCTTAAATATAGATTTTGAATTTTCGATCAAAAATCATACTTTAAATTTTATATCTAAAGGCAAAATTTTAACACGCTAGCTTGGAGTGTTCTCCAGCTTTAAATTAGCTTGTCTCGAAATGTGGGGTTTCAATCTATTTGCGAAACACTTAAAGTATTTTTAGATTGTAATTTCATCATGCCAATTATTAGCAACTAATTTTATAGACCTGATTTTTAAATATAAAAGGACCTTCAGAGCTTGAGTGAGCGATCAACTCAAGCTTTGAATTCTTATAAAAAGTATGCAAAATTGAAAACAAATTTTTAAAAATCCCATCTATTTCCAGATTTTTCCGAGTGCTTGAAATTGCAGGCTAATTCCCAGTTTTCTCGGTTAGAGGCCAATTGGCCATCATGTTTCTGAAAGCAATTTGAAGGAATTAAAGACAATTTCATTTATTAGAACAAAAAATATCAATTGGTTTTGCTTTAATATTTTAAATATTTGAGTTGCTAACTTGTCACGTGTGACGTTGCGTAATGAGGCCGTGATACGTAATCACGCAAGTTTCGAGATGCTGGAAAATGCTCAGAGTAAACCACGATGGAAACGGCTGTGACTGACGCGGTGGTTAGACTAATCATGTGGAATGTCAGAGCAGCGTGTTACAAATTTTCGGAAATTCACCAAATTTATATCTCAATAATACATATTTAAGAGTGTTGGTTAAATCCAACTTTGGATTTTTTTTCTCTAGGTACGGCACTGACTCAATATATATTTTTTCCAAAGAATTTGCGAACGAAAGAAAGAAAACTTCTCGAATATCCGGGAGTTTGCTCAATCCCCGGATCAATAAAATGTTGAAAAATAATAAAATTTGTTGAGGAAATGATTATTTTCACGACAAATATGAATTTCGCAAAAGATAAAATCAGCGGGAAGCAGACGACAGCATTTGAACGATTAGAATCATTTGCAAATTAATTTTTTTAGTCACAATTCTGATATAATAGAAGAATTCTCGAGATATATCAGCTTTTCAAAGGGCCACGCCTTGATGATGGTGACCCTAAATTTTGCGAAATACGTTGCGAAATGGAGAAAAAGTCAGACAAAATTTACATGCCCTGTGTGAGTCTTGTAACTGTACTTGTGATCAGTCAGTATGCTAGCTGTAAGCTTCACGCCATGCCCCGATACCCCCTATTTTCTGTCTTTCGCAAAATTCATGTTTTTCGTGAAAATAATCATTTCCTCAACAATTTTTTTTTTGATTTGTCAATATTTTATTGTTTCGAGGATGGCGCAAAAACCCGGATATTCGAAAAGTTTTATTTCTTTCGTTCACAAATCCTTCGGAAAATATATATTGATTCAGTGCCGTACCTATGA
This sequence comes from Belonocnema kinseyi, assembly GCF_010883055.1. Taxonomy (NCBI): domain Eukaryota; kingdom Metazoa; phylum Arthropoda; class Insecta; order Hymenoptera; family Cynipidae; genus Belonocnema; species Belonocnema kinseyi. The sequence continues at coordinate 32,006,612 of NC_046660.1, read as the reverse complement.
AAAAAAATAATTCAAAGTAGGATTTAACTAACACCCTCAATTAAAATTTTTATTATGAGCATGAAGGCCGATTGAAACAGAATTAGCGGCTATCCATATACCATGTGGACAATTTTTCACCAATTTTTGACCCCCCTCCCCCTCGTGGACAGCTGTGGAATTTTGACAAACACCCCCCCCCCCCTTTGATTTGTCCACGTGGACATATATTATGAAAATATAGATATTATTAGTCTTCTAAATGCCCAGGAGCTCGTGACAATTCTATGGACGTCATTTTAGAACTCACTAAAATTTCAGATTCTTTTGTTTTCATTGTCAACAGTTTGAAATTCGTTGACTGGCTAACAGCTGTTCATCCATTTTGCAACAATTTATCGTTAAACTGGACGAATATTCGAGGGAAAAAATTCATTTTAGTACTCTTCAAACCCACGGGGAATGATTGTTTTTATGCTAAAAACTAACAATAAGTTTGACTGGCAGCTCCTGAGTCGTGCCAAAATTGACTGGCAGGCTGTCAAAAATGACAAAAATTCGAGTGAAAAAACGTCATTATGGTACTCTTGAAACCCATTGGGGATGATTTTTTAGATGCAAACAACTACCGAAAAGTATGAGTGGCAGCTCATGAGTATTGCCAAAGTTGACTGGCAGGCTGTCAAACATGCCAAAAATTCGAGAGAAGTAACGTCATTTTATTACTCTTCAAACCCATTGGGAATGATTGTTTGAATGCTAAGCACTAATCGGAATTTTGACTGGCAGCTTCTCAGTGGTATGTTGAACTGAAACACAGATGTTAAAACCGTTTGAGCATATGCGCATCGCGGATTGCAATTTCACGACTACATTTGAAAGCTATATATATTAAATATTAAAATCATGAAATATTACAATTTTGGAACATTTTCAAATAATAAAAATTAGATGTCCTTAAATAAAATTGGATAAAAACTTTTTTCTGTCTAAAGAAGAGAAGAACGATCTTATGTTTTAGGTTTATTGACTTAACAGATTTGACAAAAGGTTTATAAATTTGAAATAAAATTTGAGTTTAAATTACTTAAAATAGATAGAATATTTAATTCAAATTACAGATCATTCGTTCTCCGATTATTCATCCCAGTTTTTATTTTGAATTAGAAATATTGAATATAACCTCAACTTGACTGAATGCATCATCTGGTCGACATTTTATACTCTTTATCTGTTTTTCGTTCGTGTACGAAAATTAAAGTTTAATTTAAAATTCACAAATAAGTTATTAATTAATTCCTTGAATGACCATAAATAATTAAACACCTTAAATGTTTACAGGCGTAATTTTACATAACCATACATGTAATATCTCTGATTTTTTATTTGAACTTTTGAACATCCATTTTTCTCCGTATGGATGATTATCGTTTCCTCAAAAAACTACCCTTCTACGTGAATTTGGGCAGCAGAACATATATATGTAAGAAAAAGCATAATAAATAATACAACTTAGAAAACACTGTTAGTTGATTTCTTTTCCTCTTTTTTTTTTGCTCTTCGATAATATATCATACG
>NC_046660.1:32000822-32004955 GCF_010883055.1 Belonocnema kinseyi | reverse complement strand
TCCCCCAAAAACTACCCCTAAGTTATGCAGACTTACCCCTCGTGAACAAAAACGTTTTAAATATTGTAAGACCACCTTGAACAATATAAAAATAGTTTATAACTCCAAGTTAATTACATGCCGCTTGAAAATTTTCCTCTTATTATAATTTCCGCAAAACTACCCTACCACGTTAACGTATGCAGCAGAACATATATATATGAATGAAAAAACATGATTTGGAACTCCAAATAAATTACATAATACTCAAGAATTTCCCTCTCATTATAATATCCCCAAAACTACCCTTCCACGTGAATGTATGCAACAGAACATCTTCCGCTGGAAGATGTAATCAATTGGAGTTCTAAATCATTTTTACATTGTTCAGAGTGGTTTTCTAACTTTTAAAACGTTTTTGATGACACGGGAAGGGTACGTATGACTTAGGGGTGGTTTTTGGATAAAGTAGTATATATTATTGAAGAGCAAAAGAAGAGCAAAAAAATATCGATTTACAGTGTTTTCTAAGTTGTATTATTTGTTATGCTTCTTTCATACATATATATGTTCAGCTGTATACGTTCACATGGAAGGGTAGTTTTTTGAGAATATTATGAAGAGGGGGGAATTTTGAAGTGCCATGTAATCAATTTGAAGTTCTCAATCATTTTTTCATTCTTCAAGGTGGTATTCCAACTTTTAAAACGTTTTTGATGACGAGGGGAGGATATGTATGACTTAGGGGTAGTTTTTGGGTAACGTATTATATATTATCGCAGAGCAAAAAAAGAGAAAAAATAATGAACTAACAGTTCCTTCTAATTTGGACTATTTTTGAAGCTTTTTTAATACATATATGTGTTCCGCTGCATAGATTCACATGGATGGGTAGTTTTTCGGGAAAATTATGAAGAGATGAAAATTTTGAAGTACCATGTAATCAATTTAGAGTTCTAAATAATTTTTGGATTCTTCAAGGTGGTTTCCCAACTTTTAAAACGTTTTTGATGACGAGGGGAGGGTATGTATGTCTTAGGGGTGGATTTTAGGTAACGTACTATATAATATTGGAGAGCAAAAAAAGAGAAAAAAAAATCAACTAACATTTTATTCTAAGTTTGATTATTTTAAATGCTTTTTTCATACATATAAATGTTCTGCTGCATACGTTCACGTGGAAGGGTAGTTTTGGGGAAATTATAAAAAGTGCGAAATTATCAAGTGTCAAGTGATTAGTTTGAAGCCCTAAAACATGTTTACATTGTTGAAGGTAGTTTTCCCATTTCGAAAACGCTTTTGATCACAGGGGGTAGTTATGTAAGACTTAGGGGTGGTCTTCTGGAAAAAACAACATATGTCATCATAGAGAAAAAAAAGCAAAAAAATCTCCATTTATCGTTTATTGCATTATAATCATTTTTAGTGAGTTTTCGTAGGTGGCGGCGCTGAGTGGACGGACCTGGACTACAAGAAGTTTAAAAGGAGCAATGAATTGGCTTAAAAAATTTTGATTAGCTTAGGCACGTGAGCTTAAATAAGATTTGAATTGCAAAGAAAAATCCTGAAAAGAATATAATAAAAATAAAAATTCTAATATTCTCAAGCAGAATATAAAAGTTTGAGTACACCTAGAGTACACCTTGTCTCATTTCAGTATATTTTCAACAGATTTAGGGAAATATGTGTCCACGTGGATTCTAGCCCCCCCCCCTCCCCGGTCACCCTCGTGGACAAGCGTGGAATTTTGCCATACCCCTCTTCCCCCTAAAGTGTCCACGTGGTATATGGATGGCCCTTTGACAGATATTTTAATCTCTATCAAGTAATATCTTAAAATCGGTTGACCACAAAGTTATTAGGCAAATTAATACCAATAAAAACAAAAGAGTTTAAGAGTAAGAAAATCAAACCACACACAGATCCATTACACAAAATTTCCGTTATTCTAAAATTAAATTCTTTCCTCTTCATTTTCAATAAAAGCACTTCACAATAAATTCAAATTACACGGACAATCTCACGTTATAAATGCTTCCATGATGAAAGGTTTTAAGAGGATTAAAATGTTGTATTTAATATCGGAATATAAACTGTAAGAGCTATTGATTGAGCCGCTGAAATGAGAACGGAAAGAAAAATATAAAAGCAGAGTCGCTCACCTCAGTTGATGTGTTTATTAAACTCTTAACCCCTCGCATAAAAACACCGGAAAGAGGAAAAAGTTCCTTCTGTACGACTCGATAGAACTTTAATGACAATGAAGCTACAGCGCTGCAGCGTTCCCTTAAATATAGTCACATCGTAAATGCAACTCTCGTAATTGTTGTTCAGTACCTACATTCTGCAGCAGATAACTTTACCTAGTTTCCTGTCCTATTTAGTAACAATTCCCGAGTTCAGAAACTGGGGGAGCTAATCTTGTATAAATTAAGTGGTTTTTACCAATAAAAGTGGCGGAACACTTTTCTGGTAATTACCAAGTAGGTTGTCTCTACTTCAATAAAACAGAAAATAACTTTAAAGTAGAAGAATTTAGAGTGAAGTGAGGCAGTGTTTGACACATAAGGGGTTGTTCAAAAATTACATAGCGCTATTTTGAAAACTTTTGTACCCTTACCTTTTTCGTCAAAGATCATCACAGAAAGCTTGAACCCTGGCCAGCGTCCTACAATGAGGCGAAATCGGAAAACGAGGCTCAAAATGACATTTAGAACGCAATGATGCGTTATGGATTATACGTACACATTCAAATTTAAGAATGAATGTTATTTGTTAATTTTATAAACAAATGCACCTTTTGGCAGTTTTTACGTGAAAAAAAACCGGGTTTTCTTCCGACCTTGTTGTCATTATATTGCGAGTGATGTTTTCCGAACATTTTTTGCAACCTATCAATATTTGTTTATTTAATAAAAAAATTACATGAATAAATGCACATTTTGGGCGATTTCAAGCGTAAGGAAGTCATTTTTCTTTTGTCCTTGCTAACATTATATTGTCAATTACGTTTTCTGAAAAATTGTTTGTCATCTATTAATATTTGATCATTTCAGAAAAAAATGATACAAACAAATGTACTTTCTGGGCGTGTTTAAGCGAAAAGAAATAATTTTTTCTTCTAATCTTACTGAAATTATATTGCCAATGATGTTTTCTGAAAAAATTTCACCATGAATTAATATTTTCTTATTTTATAAACTAGTTAATTCAATAAATTCACATATAAGTCGCTTTTAGGCAAAAATAAAATCGTTTATTTTATAAACAAATGTACATTACAGATATTTATAGGCAGAAAGAAATCGTTTTTCATTTATTATTTTTTGAGCTATATTGACAATGAATTGCCTAGATAAAATTTGGTGATTCCTTACTATTTGTTTACTTTAAAAAAAAATTAGGTAAACAAATGCACATTCTATACATTTATAGACAGAAAAAATTCGTTCTTTCATCTAGTCTGATTAAAAATATATTTTGAATTATGTTCTTTGACAAAAGTTTGCGATAAAATGAAATTCGTGAAATTTATAAACAAATTATATGTAAATTACACATTTTAGGCGTTTATAAGCAGAAAAAAATTTGTATTCTTGTAGGCTTGTTGAAATTAGTTTGGCAAGGTTTTAAGCTTAAAAGATTGTGGAACAATAAAATTTATAAAATTTGTAAACAATTTAAATTAACAAATATACATATGGGGCATTATTCCTCAACTGCCCCAACTCAAAAAGTCATGTTTTTCGATTGTCTCTAAATTCTGGGAATATGTTCGCCTACCCAACATTAGTTAATCCACAAACTTATAGACCAGGATTACCAACCCTCGCCAAGTGAGGGGGGGTTGAATTTTCAACCCCAATGCCTGCAGGGGTAGTTTCAAACGCTTGTAAATTTCTTTCTAATTACGCGATTTAAAATTTTTATGAGGGTTTTGGAAAGTGCTTTTTACACGCTTTCATCCTATTTTATTATTTATAACAAAAAAAAGTGTTTAAACAATTTTTTCAATAAATCAATTGTTTATTTAACTTTTTTCCCAATTTAGTCATCTACAATTTTTTTTTAAATAGTCTCAAAAGAAAGCTTGACTTTTTTACTATGAAAAATGTCTAATAAGAAAATGGACAAATTGAAATTCATTGAGTTAC
>NC_046660.1:31996162-32000722 GCF_010883055.1 Belonocnema kinseyi | reverse complement strand
TAATACAAAAAAATGGCATATTTGAAAACTGTTCCGCGGTATGCTGCCGCATAACGCCCGAGTGCGAGCGCGAGGACTCCCTCTACAACCGGCTCTGTAACTAAATGAATTTGAATTTGTCCATTTTCTTATTAGACATTTTTCATAGTAAAAAAGTCAAGCTTTCTTTTGAGACTATTTAAAAAAAAATTGTAGATGCCTAAATTGCGAAAAAAGTTAAATAAACAATTGATTTATTGAAAAAATTGTTTAAACACTTTTTTTTGTTATAAATAATAAAATAGGATGAAAGCGTGTAAAAAGCACTTTCCAAAACCCTCATAAGAATTTTAAATCGCGTAATTAGAAAGGAAGTTACAGGCGTTTGAAACTACCCCTGTAGGCATTGGGGTTGAAAATTCAACCCCCCCTCACATGGGGAGGGTTGGTAATCCTGGTCTATAAGTTTGTGGATTAACTACTGTTGAGTAGGCGAACATATTCCCAGAACTTAGAGACAATCGAAAAACATGACTTTTTGAGTTGGGGCAGTTGAGGAATAATGCCCCATATGATGTATTACAATAAGAAGAAGAACCAGGGTGCTTTTTATCGTGAGTTCCCTTGCCTCTCACGAGTCAGAGTGCTATATTACCATCAGTTTTTCAGCCGTTTATGGCAATTTTTTAAAGATGAACTCTCGCCGAAAAATACAATTTATAAAATTTATAAGCAATTTAAATGAACAAATGTACTTTCTATATATTACAATAAGTAGAAGATATTTCCACTTTTCTCTCAAATTTGCTAAATACGCATCAGATGAGATCAATAGCTTGTGAATCAGATCCTTGTTTGTTGCATGCCAACTCAGTTTCCGCGTATGATGCTCTTTCGGTTATAAACGCCGAAAATTTGCATTTGTTTATATAATTTGTTTACAAAGTAAACGAATATTGATGAGTGGCAAATTTTTCTTTATAAAACATCACTTAAAATATAGTTTCAGCAAGTTGAGAAGAAAAAACAATCGTTTTTTCTTCTGAACTTATGGCTTAAAAACGCCCAAAATGTGCATTTGTTTATATAATTAAATTATAAAATAAATAAATATATTATAGGTGGCCAAAAATTTCTCCGAAAATATCACTGTCAACATAATTTCAACAAAGCCGGCAGAAAAAACGGTTTCTTTTGGCCTAAAACCAGCCAAAATGTGCATTTGTTTATATAATTTGTTAATAAAATAAACAAATAACATTTAATCTTAAATTTTGATGTCCACGTATCATCTTATCGATGAAAGCGAACGATTTCAGATCTAAAATATATTTTCAAGACGAAGAACCCCTAATGTTGAATATTTGTTAATGCAATTTGTTTATAACAGTTAACAAATGCAAGTTAGCAATTGCTTATCTTTCTTATACCCGTGTGTATTAAATCCAAGGGACGAAAAGTATAAGAAAATTTGTGTCTAGAAGTAGAGGATAAAAAATGAAGTTAAAAAAATCGACATTCGCTGTTTGCATTAAAATAAAGATTAAATAAGCAAAAGAAACAAAAAATCTACTTTCACCATTTTCTACAAAATTTAATCTTAAATTTTTTGACAAAAAATCTGAAGTCGTTGCATAATTTCGTTCTAAATGTAATTTTGAACCTCGGTTTCCGATTTCACCCCACTGTGCGTCCCCAGTACGAACATGCCCCCCCCCCCAACTTAGGATCAAATTTTCTTTTTAAGTTTATTTGATCAGCGCCAAAAATAAAACACAAAACATGAAAAATAATATTTTAGCCGGCATTACAGCTCGAGATGCTCTCAAAATAGGGAAAATAGGGTGTTTTGTCACGAAAAAGGGTGTAATGGAGAAATAAATTCTTTTAAATAAACTTATTATGATACTTTTCAATGATAGAGTCGTTTTTTAAAGTTAAAAAAGCAAATTCTGTTGTAAACAGTTGAGTGTCGGAAAGAAACAGATGAATTATCAATAAAATTCTTTATCTTTTAACCCATTAGTTGAATTTTCTACTTGCCAAGATACATTTTCAACCAAATTGTGTAATTTTCAAACGAACAAAAATTAATTAAAAAATTGTTCATTTAAAAAAAAAGTTTTCAATTCAGACGGATGAATTTACAAATTGCAAAGAAGAATCCTCTTTAAAACAAAGAAAAAATGAAAAAAAAGTCTTCAGGTATTCGATATGTGTAGCATAGGCAAAATGAATATTTGGATCTAGGTTCCAGGGATTCGAAGCAAATTGAGTAGAAAGGAACAAAAAGGAATTTTAAAAAAGTTTCTTTACGCTTTTCTTCCTCTCTTTCTGTGTAAAATATAGTTACCACATACTTTAAAAATGATGTGTTCGTCCCTTATTACATTTTGATAATTTGTTTTAACTGAGCTCAGTGTTTAGCCAAATTATTTGGAATTTATCGAAATAATTGGCATTTCATTCGAATCCCTACTAGGTTGACCAAAATTCGGTGAGCGCAGCAGAAAATAATTAGATACTTAGTTTTTTCAATCTTAAAAGTTCTTAAATATTTAAAGAAAAAAGAAGTACAAAAAGTTAAACTTTTAAACTTTTATAATTAAGAATAAGCGAAATGTATCGTCATCTGAAAATTTGGGATGAGTAGTCAAATCTTTTTTATAACTTTCGCTTGTCGCTCCGAATTTTCAGGATGATTAGTCCATCCCCCTTCCCAGCTTTATTAATTTTTCGGGATTAGACGCAGCCAAAAATAAAATTGCAGGTGTCCGCTTGGACACGCAGCAGTATAAAGATTTTTTAAATACCATTGCTTTAAAGCTAAATCTTAAAAGCTGCATCAGCTATATTTTCCTCATATTTATTTTATTATTAGTCGAAGAAAATATTATTTCAAAATTTGAAAACCAAAGGAGAAAATTTTTTCCAATTTCTATAAACTTTTTCCGTTTTATTTAATTTAATATTTATATGAAATTACGATGAATTAACTAAAAAAGAGAAGTTCTAAAAACATGGTTCTCCTCGATAACCCATTCTCTACGCGTTGTAATTTCAAATAAAAAATCCTGTGCCTAAGAATAAAAGCTTCTTTGAAGAAAACTTTCAAATTTACGTAGTCCATCGATATTCCTAATAATTTAAAAAATTACTGAGGCAGAATATTTTCTTGTTGTTTCAGGTGGGGAAATAAGAGTGAATGTCATAGTGCCTAAGGAAGCTGATGTTGGCACATCGATAAATTTAAGATGTGAGTGGAGCCTCGCCAAAGGGGATACTCTCTACTCCGTAAAATGGTACAAGGACGACCACGAGTTCTTTCGATACGTTCCAGACCAGCAGCCGAGGATTCAGACTTTTCCATTAAATGGGATCTACCTCGATGTGAGTATACTTAAGCAACATTTAACACACAAAAAACTCATCTAAATTATGATGAAACCATGTTTGATTTCAGCACAAAATTACATTTCCTAGAAAATTTTATCTGAAAACGAAGTTTCAGAGAATAACAAAGTAATGGATAATGAAAACAGAATTTATGAAAGAATGAAAAAGAATTAAGGGAGGACAAAAATATGCTTTTAAGCAAAAGGGAAAAAGTGTAGTTTCTTAATAGAGAGTAAAACATCCCTCTATTTTTACAGCATTTTCATTTGCTTCTCGTAATAAACTTTAAAGCTTTATATACATTCCTTTATAAATGAAGGTTCTGAAGTTTGGGTGGACGCCTTTATATCTTAAAGACGTTCCAAAAGTTCGAAACATCTCTTTGTAATCACTCTAAAGTTTCCAAGCTCTTAAGGTGAACGCCTTTCACATAAAAATATTACGGAAGACTGTAAGTTTCTATTTCTTCAAAGTATATTAGATTATTATTTAAATAACTATGAATAGGAGATTATATATTTGGGTGGCCTACGAAACTCTTATTTTATTTTTCTAAAACTTCGAACTTAAAATTTTTTTCTTTCTAAGATGATAGTATCCTCTATTTTTGCCATATTGAAAAAAAAAATAAACGTCGCTATCGAGGTTTCCGAAAATTTGACTTTTTAAAGTTATAAAATTGACATTTTTATGGTTAGTATTAATACCCTTAAAGGTGCGCTTTTATCCCTTCGTGTTCCAGAGTGAATTTTAATGACGCTGTAGTCTAGGTGGGACTTTTAAGTCTATGCAATTTTTGTCAACGTTGTTGTTACTATTAAAATGTGGCAAAATTCGCAGTTATTCTTCTGAGTTCATAAAATGGATTTCTAGAACTTATTTTGTTATGGGCCACTTTATATTTCTTCAACAATTAATTATTAAAACAAGCGTTCTGAAGAAAAGGAAAACCACTAAACAAATCATATTTGATTCAAAAGTGAATTTCATAAAAAAAATACTTTGCGCCTTTATAGTAAGTAAAGTTTAAAAAAAAAACAGTTTTTTCAGTTTAAAAATGTTATAATACAATAAAATTGATCTAATTATACAATTGTGGGTCCGGATGCAATAAGGGCACATAAAATTTTTTCGTGCGAAAACGAAGTCCCCTGGAGGCTTTAGAAAAAATTTTCGAATTTTAAT
>NC_046660.1:31992177-31996062 GCF_010883055.1 Belonocnema kinseyi | reverse complement strand
AAATTAAAATTCGAAAATTTTTTCTAAAGCCTCCAGGGGACTTCGTTTTCGCACGAAAAAATTTTATGTGCCCTTATTGCATCCGGACCCACAATTTCTGTATTTCTTGCATATAAATAAACAAAAAATAATGCTAAAACTCGATAAAATCAGATTTTCAAATTCACCAGAACACTAACTCCGTGGTCCAGATGTGTCTTCTAGGGCACACAGTCGATTTCTCCTCGCCCTTGTACCCTCACCATTTTTTGGGGGTATCTACCATGACCTGCCTACTCTCCACGTTCTAAATATTTGGGATACACAAAGGCAGTGTGCCCTAGAAAACCTACCCGGATCACGGAAAGTTCTGATAAAGTTAAAATTAATAGATAAATTCATTCCTATCTATATTTTTAATTACGAAAAATTTAGGAGTTTTTACTTACCTTTGTTGAAACAATTCATACTATTCGAAAAAATTGGATTACACTTGTACTACAATTGAAAATACTTTTTTCAACAAATTAAAAAGTCGATAGATTCTTGTTAAAGACAAGTCTGTGATACCTCATTTTTTCTAATTACCAGCAGTGAAATCCGCGCGTTAGGTGCGCGTGTTGTTTGAGGATGAGATAAAAAATAATTGTTATTACAAAATGGAATTTCGAGAAAAACTTTTTTCCTTCAGTTTCTTTATTATAAAGTAATGTGATAGACCGACCAAAACTATGTTGATTTTAAATAAAAAACACTTTAATTTAACAAAAAAAGACGAAGTTTCAACAAAATAGTTCAACTTTCAACCATAAAAAATTTTCCATACAAGAAAGCCAAACAAAAATTACCCAAATTATTCTTTGAGGTGAAAAATAATTTTTGAATAAAAAATAATGTTCTCATAACTATAGATTTGTTAGGTTTGATTTTTTACTTTTTTTTTCAGATTTTATAATTGTATTTTGTTTAGGATTCTTGATAAACAGAAAAAATATTTTTTAATAAATTAGATGTGTCGAAAAATTATTTTAAAAATAATAAAGAAAGTTTTTTTATTTAACAAAGCTTTAGAAAAATTTTGAGTCAGTTTAATAGATATTTGAGGAAAGAAGTTAATAAGACATTTTTTACTTTTTCTAATAAATTTTTGGAATCCTTTCGAAGTTATAGAATATTTTTAATATTTTAGAAACTTTCAAATCTTTTACATATATTTTTAATTGAATCGAATTATTCTCAAATTTCTTTTAACTCATTTGAAATTTCAAAGAATTTCCTAAAAAAAAGACTCATATTATACGTTGATATTTTAGAAATCTTTAAAAATATTTCAAAATTTTTTTTCAAATTAATTTTTCAACTTTAAAAACGTGAAAAAATTTCCCGAAATTAATTAACATTTTACATTATCTTGAAATATTTCTAAATCCTTAAAAAGTTACAGAATTTTTATCGAAAATGAATTCTATAATCTCTTTCAATTAACCCCTCAAATTTGTTTTTTTTTAAATAAAGAATCTTTTAAACTTTTCTCAGAAGTTAACAAGATTTTTGTTAATGTTCTTGAAACCTTTCAAAAATGTTAAAAAACTTCTTTTTCGAAATGTTGAGTCAAACAGTTCGGAAACTTTATTATAGGTTGGTATAATGGCATGTGATACTTCGTCGTGCAGTCAATTAGGTACAGTTCTTCCAACTTTTTTCCACAAAAATACAAATTTTTCAAAACTGAATTCGGTGATGCTATAAAATATCATAACGGACGTCCCTGGACTCTTTTTTGAGGAATAATGACAAAAAAATGTTTCTGTCGTTCCGCGACTGTCGGTAGCACTCAAGGCTAATTATGGGAGAGAATTGTATCACACATAACCTCCCAATACAGACAAACACATTCATACACACACACATTAAATTGAGCAAAATTACATTTTTTTAATTAACCTACAAAAAAGGTGCGTGGGGACGTCCATTAGCATGTTCCCTATCATTCCCAGATTTTGAACAAAAAATCTTTATTATTAAAAGAAAAAAGCCGAGGGAATCTAACACTGATAAAATCGATACTAATTTCTAAGCGGCACAAAAATTAATAACGCTTAGCCAAATTAAATTTTTTCGAATTAACCCACACAAATGTGTGCGGGTACGTCCGTTACCATGCACGCTCACATATTTCAAATTTGTAAGACAAAGTATTTATTATTCTAGGAAAAAAGCAGGTGAACCTGAAACTGGTAAAGTCGATAATTTTCTAAGTATCACATGCAATCAGATATAAGAAAAAGCACAAGGGACTTTTCTTTTAGGAGAATTTATCGACATTTTAATTTGTGGAAAGAATGCTTAAAAATTGTGGCATAAGTATTCCTTATTTATATTTAATATATACATTTTTGATAGTAAAGAAAATAATAATTCTCGAAAGTTTGATAATTTTTAAAAAAATGTAGGGGTACAGCTTTCTTTTTAATCTAATTTCTATACTTTAATCGCAACTTTGAAGATCTTAATACCGGCATTACAATTTTTGTTTTATAAAAAGAAAAATTGGAGTCACATAGCACAATGATAAAGAATTTCCTGTGTATTGAAAGATCGAAAAGTTAGTATTGTAGAAATGACAATTTAAAATCTTCAAAAAATCAAATTTTCGACATAAAAGCATCCAGAGCGACTTAATTTTTTTTCAAATCTGGCAGAAATAGCCATACACTTGCATAAAACAAGAAAGAAATTTCTCGGTAATGGTGTTTGAAAATCTAGTAAAAATATTTTATTAAGCACCTTAATGATATTACGTATATTATACTAACTAAAAATTCGAGTCCTTCTAGGTTTTCCAAATTTTTATTTCAAGGTTTTCAAATTTAGACATCGTTTTTGTATTTGTTCTTCTCTTTTAATTTAAGACAATTGCAAATATGAATAAAAATGTACAACTTTTATTTTAAGCCTTTTTTTAAAGCACTATCGTCTATGATTGCACAAAAATGGTTTTTCTTATTCAAGGTTTTCTAATTTCTCAGTTATTGGATACCCAAGAGATAAAAACTTCGGATTGACTGTGATTCAATTATTAACGTAGTAAAATTTATCAATTTTTGGTGTGGTATTTTCGTTAATACAGTTACTGCAAAAAATCCGAGGTATTTTTAATATGACCCGCATCACTTTCTCCCTCGAATTTGAGTATGCCGAATATTTCATAAAAATATACTTTTATTCCTATTTCCAAAAGAGTGGTACCCTTTATTACATAATTTTTCGAGATGCTAAAGGGGCAAGTTATTATGCCTGGTAATGCGATCCAGGGAATTTTCGACGTGCAGTATATCTTTCTACAGAAGTACTTCACCCTGGGTTTGTAAAGGTTCCGTTGTAGATTATTCCCACGAGTCGGAAACAGCGAGCCAACGTCGAGATGTGAGTCGTCTAAATGCAAATCCTGCCAAATTCCTTAGCGAGAAGAGAATTACGAAAGATGTATAGAGCATTACGTCGCCCGCAGCGTACTTCGAGTGCTATTTGACAAGATAATGCTACATCCACCTAACAGTTATTTCTCCCAAACCTTCGATTATCCAAAAAACAAACTTGTACCAGATTTTACTATACGAGTCGAGGAGATTAATTTCAAATCACGTCAAATTTTGAGAAAACTATGAGTCATGATCTCTGAAATATTTTGTATTCGGATATACTACTCTATATTGAAAGCAAAGAAATATGAGTTTGACCATCAAAATGTAAAATACTTATATTTTTGACAATTGTGGGTCCGGATGCAATAAGGGCACATACATTTTTTTCGTGCGAAAACGAAGTCCCCTGGAGGCTTTAGAAAAAATTTTCGAATTTTAATTTTCAAAAGATATATATGGATGTAAAATTTGATTGCGCATC
>NC_046660.1:31990232-31992077 GCF_010883055.1 Belonocnema kinseyi | reverse complement strand
ATCCATATATATCTTTTGAAAATTAAAATTCGAAAATTTTTTCTAAAGCCTCCAGGGAACTTCGTTTTCGCACGAAAAAATTTTATGTGCCCTTATTGCATCTGGACCCACAATTATCCGAAGATTGCCAACCTTCTTTATCACGCCTCCTTTTAATCTCTTTTAGTATCAGTCAATGATAACAATAATAAACGATCTAAGATATCCTTTAGCAGAGCTCAATAACAGACCTTAACAACAATGAATACAACTCCCTAGAAACGGACAATGGCAAACTTAAGCAACGGTCAACATTAGTCCTCAGCAATACTCAATTGCATCCCCTACCTACGGTCAATAAAAACGACTAGCAATTAATAATAAAATACTCTAGCAATGAAAAATACGAACTCAGCTATGATCATAACAACTCCCTAGAAAACGGACAATAAAAAATTTCAGCAGCGTTCATTAACATCCCCCAGCCTGCGTTAATAACAACCCTTATAAACGGCCACTAACATCGTCTATAAACAGTCAGTAACATACCTTATTAGCGGTCAATAACTTATCATGGAATGGTCAATAATATCCTCTGAAAATTTTTAGTGATTAACAACTTCCAATAACATCCTCTGGCGAAAAGTATTAGTGACTCTTAGCAATGGCCGATAAGATCCTCTAACAGCGGTTAGTAACAAAACTTAACAATATTCCATAACTTTCCCTAGCAACGCTGAGTAATATCTTCTAGCAACCGTCAGAAACAAACCTTAACAACTGACAATAGAAACGCGTAAAAACGATCAACACGTCTTTTTAGCAAAGGACCATAACAATTTATAACTTATATAGACAAACTATCAATAATGACCCTTAGCAAGGTTTAATAACAACTCCTAGCAATATATAATAGCAACCCTTAGCAACGGCCAACAACATTCTCTTACAACGGTTAGTAACAAAGGTTCATAATAAGTCTTAGCAACGGGCAATAATAAGCCCCTGCAATGGACAATAACACCCCTCAGTAATTATCAATACAATTAAAATGCCTTAGCAAAAAGTAATAACAAACATCAGCAGCGACCTAATACACCTTCTAAAAATTGTCAGAAACAAACCTTAGCACCGAAAAAAAATATACATTAGAAACGAGTAATAAAACTCTCTATCGACGGAAAATAAAACTCCCTAGCAACGGGCAGTAACAGTTCTTAGCAACAGTCATTAAAAGCGATGGTTATTAAAAAAACTTAGCAATAATCAAAAGAATTCCTTAGAAGTGGTGAATATCAGCCCTTAGCAATGGCTGATTACATATTCTAGCAATTGCATCATTACAAATATTACATTTTCGCCTGTTGGCTAGTGATTTTATAAAAGAAAAATCCCTAATGGCGCGCGACTGTTAGTTAACGCGCTTCGCGCTCAATAATGTATTTACCTCGCGCTACGTACTTGATCTTTATGCATAGACTTTTTAAAACTAAAGCTGAAATCATCGAAAATAGTAATTTAGTGATTGTGAATTCTCTTTCGTTAAAGCTCCTTCAGCTTTTACGAACACCTTCTCATCACTTGTCTCGTGCTTCCCACTCGCGTTTATTCCTGATATAATAAAATTTCCATAAATGTATATTATTATCATTCGTAACTTGCATTGGTATTAAAACAGGCGAAGTTTCATTGTCCCCTTTACAAATATCGCGCATTCTTTAAAAAAATGTGTGTTAAGAAACGTTTTATTGCAATTTTTGTCTTTTGTTCATATAATGAATCTGCCCATTTCCAATGTTTTCTTTAATATTTAAACTTTACACATAAGGTCTACTGAGCACCTTTAGTATTTTTTAACTTCTAAAT
>NC_046660.1:31973002-31990132 GCF_010883055.1 Belonocnema kinseyi | reverse complement strand
TAGAGGGCTACGACCCCCCTCCATTTTTTTCCAAATCCGAAAGAAGAAATTCCCTAATTTTTTATTTTTTTCATTTTTTTATTTTAACAGGTGCCTATTTTGACTTGAAGTTTCCCATGTAAAATGCATGGGGAACATTAACTTTTTTGAGTTTTTAAAATAATTTTTTAGAGTTTCAAAAAATGTGACGGGGAAGTATGGGGGCCTGTATAAAATTATCCAAAGAAGAATTTCATGTATCTGACATATAAGTTTGACACCCCTAACACACCCCCACGAGTACCTGAAAACTACCCTTGAAACAAAAAATGTAAATTCTTGATGAAATCGACCCTTTGAACACTGTATTCTCGTTTTTTAAAAATTAGAACTAATAATATTGGTCTAGCGAAATATCTATTTTCATTGTTTAATTAATTTATAATTATTTAAACAAATAGAATTTGTTTATATAATTTTTTCTTCGAAAATTCGTTTCTTCCCCTAACATTTTTTACTATTATTCTAGTGAAATATTGATTAACATTGTTTAAATAATTTTTCATTTTTTAAATAAAGGTAATTTGTTAAAACAATTTTTTCAAAAATTCTTTTTTTGCCTTAAAAATTATTACTATTGGTCTAGTATCTTATTTACTAACATTAATTCATTAATTTTCCATTGTTCAAAAAAACGGCATTTGTTTTAATATTTTTTGCATTAAAAATTATTAACATATCTTCAGTGGGATATTTATCAACATTGTTTGATTAATTAAAAAAAAAATTTAATGAAAATTATTACTTAAACATTACTGATAAATTAATAATGATTAAATTAATTATTATTCAGTGATTAATTATTACTGATGAATATTCCACTAGACCCATAGTTCACTAGACCAATGGTGATAATTCTTAAGGGAAAAAACGAATTTAAAAAAAATGATTGAAACATATTCCATTAGATTAAGCAATAAAAAATTAATGAACTAATGTTATTAAATATTCCAGTAGACTAATATTAATAATTTTGAGGGGAAAAAAAAAACAAATTTTCGAAAAAAAATTATTTCAACAAATTTCATTTGTTTAATAATAAAAAATTAATTAATTATTGATAATGAATATTCGACTAGGCCAATATTAATAATTTTAACTAAAAAAATACCGGAATACAGTGCTCAAAATGTCGATTTTATGAAGAGTTAACATTTTTGTTTTAAGGGTAGTTTTCAGGTACTCGTGGGGGTGTGTAGGGGTGTCGAATCCATGTGCCTGTTACATGAAATTCTTCGTTGAATAATTCTCTACAGACACCCATACTTTCCCGTAAAAATAGGGGGGATCGTTGCCCTCTTAAACAAAAAGCGTTTTTAAGCCAACCTATTCACACACACACACACATATATATAACGACCTATCTCACGGTTGTGAGACGTGGTTATGGCTGAAATTTTACCGCGATTTCGCTGGAAGCGGGTGCAATTTTCCAGATTAGCACCCGCTCCCGGCGAAATCCTGCGGTAGTCCTTATGACAAATTTTTAATTATATACTTTTATGTATATATATGTATTTTTTTAAATGCATTAATATATTTGAAATTCATTTAAATATTGTGAAATTGTTACAAGAAAAAATTTAACTTTCGGATTTTCAATTATTTTGCATGCTGTTCAAATTTGGATTTTGGGATTTATCAAGAAAATTCAAAAAGTTGTTATGGTAATATTCTAGGGCATTTAGAAATTTTATGAAACAAGTCATTGGGATAAATTGTTCGACTTTTTCAATAATATGAATAACCATACAGAGAATTCTTGAATTTTTAAACAAGTGGTCTCAAAAATATTCAAAATGTGCCCACTTTTTGAATTTTCATCCAAAATGGCTGGCTAACGAACTTGACTTTTAGTTTAGGACACTAAAAGAGTGTACCAGAGGCCAATGTAATAGAATGATTTTTTCAAAAGTTATCGTGCTCACAGACAGATAGGCATAAATACATACAGACAGACCGACAGGCACATTCGTCAAACCCTATTTGTGGGATTCAGAGGGTCTCAAAACATGGACATTTGACAAAAACTCGGGAGAAGGGATTAAATTTTACACGTATCTAATACCTTCTCTCATGAGAATGTAAAAAAAAACTTAATACAAATTTTTTTGCTCTACTTTCGGTGAAAAAATGTCATCTATTTATTTTTCTTTACATCGGGTCGTGTGTCAGAAGATTAAACTTTTGTATTTTTAATGTTTTTTTGATAAATAAAACAAAAAGTACAAGTCCTATAAAAAGTGATTTATAACAAATTTGTAGAAATTTTTTGGGTGCATAATGTTTGTCTCATGATTTTTTCCTATATTGCATAGTTTGACTGCAAAATTGAATTTTTCATTAGTCTTCGTGCGGTCAAAATTTGAACTTTCAATCTTTCGAAAAAATTCAAAAAGTTGATACGATAATCTTGTAGGGCTATCGAAAAGTTACATTTTTCTTTTCATGTACTACGAGTATAAACAACTTACAGAGAATTGTTTAATCATGACAAAATGTGTACTCAAAAATTGTCAAAATGGGCTCACTTTTAGTATTTTTATCCTAAATGTCTGACTAACGAATTTGGTAATTATCTTAGGACACTGAAAGAGTGTACTAAAGGCAAATCGAATAGATTAATTTATTTCAGAAGTTATCGTGCTCATAGACAGACATAAAGACAGACATAAAGACAGACACATTTGTAAAAACTTGTTTTTCGGATTCAGGGGGTCTCAAAAGGTGGACCTTTTGACAAAAACTACGGGGATCAAATTTTACACAAATCTAATACCTCCTCTGATGAGAATGTAAAAATGATTTATTTGTCATGAATAATTTTTTATAGTTCTGTTTTTTGTTTTAATAGTGAAAAAACAGCATCAAAAACATGAAAACTTAAATTGTTTGAAACCCCACACACGACACGAAAAAGAAATTAAAAGAAAAAAGTTGTGATAAGAATGTACCCACGCAACGGGCAGATTTTTTGTTGCTGTTAATGATGTTTTTCATGATTAAAGCCAAAACTACGCTTCCTATCAAAAAGTGGTCGATAATAAATTTTTAGACCTTCTTCAAGTGCACAATTTTTTTGAACTCATTTTTTACCGTATTTTGCATATTTTGGCCGAAAAATTTAATTCTTTGATTTTTCATTATTTTGTATGCTGTCAAAATTTAAATTTTGGATTTTTCAAGAGAATTCAAAAAGTTGTTATGATAGTCTTTTAGGGCATTCAAAAAGCAACGTTTTTCTTTTCTTGACTTTTCTTTATATCGTGCGTTATTTGGCTTAAAATGTTCATTTTCGTGTGTTTTTTGGAATTTTGTAAATGCTATAACTCTAGTTATTTTCGATTTTATGAAAAAAGTCATTGGCATAAATTGTTTGACCTTTTTAATACTATGAATAACCGTGCAGAGAATTTTTGAATTTCCAAAAAATTGGCCTCAAAAATATTCAAAATGTGCCTACTTTTTGTATTTGTATCCAAAATGGCTGGCTAACGAACTTGACCTTTAGTTAAGGATAATGAACAAGTGTAACAAATGTTAATCTAATATATTAATTGTTTTAAAAGTTATCGACTTCACAAACAGACACACCTACAGAAAGACAGACATACAAACACATTCGTAAAAATCTATTTTTCGGATTCAGGGGGTCTCAAAACGTTAAAATTTCACTAAAGCGGGGAAGGGGGGGGGGTCAAATTTTACACAAATCTAATAGCTTCTCTGATGAAAATGTAAAAAATGATTCTGGTCAAGGTGTGAAAAAGTATTCCTTTATTTTCACTATAGAATGATATATCGAAATACCCAATTATTTTGACACACTAATATAGAGTTCTTTGTATGATTTAAAAAGGAATTGATCTACATTTCAAAATTAAATCATAGTAAATCCTGTGCTTTTTCAAAGAATTGAGAAATTGGGAAACCTGGAATAGGAAATACCATTTTTTCCGTCCGTCTTTTAATAATCTTGTATTTTGCTGTTTAATTGACATTCATGAAAATATTTTTAATGAATTAAAATGAAATAACATGATCAGCTATAATAAATGCTACCTAGCGTTTAAAATCTTTAAATTCAACGTATACAAACTAGAATAATTTCTATTTCTTTTTGTGGTATATGGCACGATTTAATTAAACATTGCTTAACTTTCTAACTGCTTCAAATAAAATATATTGTTGAGTTAAAAACGATGCAAATAAATGGCTTTGACAAACTTTATCGATTTAATAGTAGTATGTGAGCTCGATAGAAACTAGAAAGCACAACTCTGCCGTAAACCTAAAAAGACATAAGTCCAATCTGACTCGAACTGAGAAAATCGATAAAAACTTCTTGTCCAAAGAACTCTAATATCGAATAAAATTTTGGGTAATTAAGATACGCTATTTGGATAAAAATAATTTCCTTTTCCATATTCTGCAATAAAAAATGGATTTTTTAAACAATTTCTTTTATAAAATGGACTTTCTATGTTTTACTAGTCGCGAAAAGTCAACAATACAAGGCAAAAAGAACACAAACTCACTTGCGGACGATGCCTTTGTCGAAGAGCCAAGCGCAGCCTCAAAATACAGAATCAAAAGATAGGTAAGGGACTCCGTGTATTTAGTGGCTGTGCCGGTCCCTTTTACAACGCAAGAATGACACAAAGTTCTTTAGGTTCTTTTTCATGTGTATGCTGATGATATACTGCCTTCCTTGCACAGCTTTTCGGACACGCAAAGTGCTTTGCGTATCTTTTTCTGCTGTATTTTTCAACTTTTTCTATTTTCCCCGTTTATAAATAATCGCTTTTTGCAATAAATATTAATAATTAATAGATTGTACTAACACAGTTAGATGCAGCTTTATTTTACGAATCCAACGATACAAAAAACTCATTTTTCATAAAAATGTCACGTATCTTGTTAGTTTGGACGGCAGAACTGGGTGCACCGAAATTCGTTGAACGTAGACCAAGTATTTTTGGTAACCTTATACACTTCCAAAAAAATCTTTTCATCCCCTCAAGGGTATAAGAAAATTTTCTAGATGAAGAATTCAATAAAAAATAAAAACATAACTCATTAAGAAAATTTCATATGTGCAATTTAAATATTTGAAGTAAAAAAAGGGCTGAAACAGTTGAGCCATATGGAATGAAATTGAAATATTTATGCAAATTATTTAATATTGCATAATTCTTAGATAAAGCTTACAAAAATTAAACATATTTATTCAATTCAGTTTCTCTTGTGCTTGTTTGCAGAACAAAAGGAAATGTTCCAACCACGTTTTGGGTCGTCTCATTCGTTGCACTTGCCCTCGCACAAACCGACGCGACGCAGCACATTACCTACGGGGGGAAGACCCAGTCTCTGTATAACGCAAATTAGTAGATTAAACCGGACGTCCGGTAGCAAGTGATAAATTTACGCGGATAAAAGTGTGAAATGAAATTACAGTCTGACTCTGAGGCGTTCGCTCTTGGTTTCCGGAGAATTTCATTTTCCCTCTTTTTTTAATTAGCTCTCTTACTTTTTTTCATATGTTCTGCTCACTACCGTTTCATACATGTAAAATATATATTTTCTGCGCTCAAATATCTCTAGGTTTTATAATTCCTGTAATTGAAAAATTATAATATTTTGATATTAGATAACTTTGGTAATTTTCAGGATTTTTAAAATTTTTAACTGCAAATTTAAGCTGGTAGAGTACGAAGATTAGTTGATAATCTTCTCATGTTTACGTTATGCTAATTTGATGTTTACGTGGAGAATTGTTTACTTAGCGGCAAGTTTATCGTCGGAGCTCCTATGATTTGATAACGTACAAGAAGCAGAATGAACAATATTGAATTATTTTCAAAACTTTTCAAGTAGTCTTCTATATTTATTTTTTCAAGCTTCAGAAACATTTATTTTTTAAAATTATTAATTAAAAGATCACTCTAGCACTAGTAGAATTTAATTTTATATTCGATATCGCGTTTTCTCTACTGTCTACGCATCAGAACCTCCCGAAAACTTTCAAATAATCCAAATAATATCCCTCTAATCCTCATAGAGTAGCCTCAATTTTCAACACAAAAAGCTGTAACATTTTTGTATTTACTACATTAAAAAAATACAATAATAAGTATTATCCGACATAGCTCTCTCTCTCTATCTCTCTGTTTATACAAACATCAGAACCTCCTTAGGTTTCAAATAAATAACAAAAGTTCCCCGTAAGCCAAACAAAACAGCCAGAAATTAATTTAAATTAGTTTAAAAAAATGTAATGATATAATATTGCATCGAAGAGGGCAAGCATACATTAGTTAAAAATTTAAAGTACATTGAACTACATGTGAAAGGGCAAACTTACATTAATTTAATTTTAAATAAACATGAAATTACGTGGAAAAGGGAAAAAAGAATTTTTTTTTGTAAATCTAGGATTCGACAAATGAATCATTATTCAGGATTGCACTCTAAAATGAAACTTTAACTGGCTTTTTATATGGTGAAACTGGAATTATCTGACACTTTCAATAAGAAATTAACATGAATGTACTAGAAATTTATTATACCTCCTCCTAATGGACATTTTATAGACTTGAGTTATTAAATTTAATATACCAACGTATATGAAAATTGCTATTGTTTCTGATAGTCAATAAGATTAACTGCATGGGGGTAATAAATTGAATTGATTAAATCGTCTTAATTACCAAAAGTTTTAATTAGATATATCTATTTGTAAACATGTTTAAGCGCTTTTAAATTTTGAATTTCGTACGTTTCTTTATTGAGATCAAACTTTGAAGTCTTCATAAATGATTAAATAATCAAATAATATAATGCTGATTTCTTAGAGAATTTAAATCGCAGCGAAAACACATGTGATGTAAAAAATTCCGCAAAGTAAATAGTTATCAGTGCTATATCAATACAATGTATGAAACCAACATTTTATAAGTAATTCAAAAAGATAGCTAAATTTTTGAATTGGTGAAAATGAAAAAATTACAAAAACTTTGAGAACTTTGCAGATGAAAAACATAAAATCTGGGCGAAATTATTATAATGAAAAAAAGATAAAATTTTTACAAGATTTCCTTTTCTGTTTCAGAAAATTTTTAACGCTTTTAAATATTACAAGAAATTTTTAAACAATTCTAAGGAATTTTATAAGATTTAAAAGAATTTAAATAATTATAAGGTATTTTACAGTCTCTTAATAAGGTATTTTAATGAATTTCGTAGCGTCAGACTTTATGTAATGTTTTCACTAATTTAATAATACGAATTAAGGGATTGCGTAGGATTTCAAAGATTTAAAGTAATTTTCAAATTGTTAAGGGCAATTCAATAAAATATTAAAATAAATTGTAATAAATGAAATGATTCCGTGAAATTTTCAATAGCTTTCAGTAACTTAAATAGAATTTCAGAAGGTTTTAATTTATTTGAAATATTTTAGGGTACTTGAAAATACTTCTAGAAGAAGTGGGACGATGGTCGTGGGAGCTAAAGCGTAGGCTTTGGACCCACTCCTTCGGCTTGCGGGTTCGATTCCCGCCTCGCACTCTGGAAGAGTCTCGGTGGCCCATGCGGTGAACACTAGCCTAGACTAGTCGTGGGACCGGTACCTCTAGAGAAAAAGGTTTTCTCTAAGTACTTAAGGCTGTTGCTCTTGGTGGTTCGGAACCTACCTTAAACTGTAGGTCCCCCTTCCACCACCAAGTAAGTGTGTGGAGGGTGTGTAAAGGAATAGAGAAGGTGTAAGAAAAATGTAAACCCTTAGGGGACACATTAGAAGCTTTAAAAAAAAAATACTTCTAGAAATTTCTAATAGATTTAAAGAAATTAAAGGAATTTCAAATAATTGGAATTATTTTATAGTATGTTGGATCGCAAGCAGCGTTTAGTACGTCTTTATGGAAAAATCAATGGATTTTCAAGTCGTCCTGCGAATATTGAGCTCAACGAAAAAACACGTGTGTGATACTATGAGCGATGTGCGATATTTGATTTGAAATCAGAATTTTATGAGACTACAGGGCCGTCTGAAAAGTGAGTGGTGAAAACATACGACTGACGTGCCAGTCATCTGCTTGGACTGTGATTGGTAATCTTGTACACGCAACATTTTAAAAGATTTTGATGAATATTTAATTCACTGGAACTTGGAATTATAGTAATTACGTTTACGATATTCCTAGAACTATAGTTTACTAACGAGGTATACACCACTGGGCTAGGTGCAGCCAGCAAATTTTAACAGTTCATAACTTTGTTCCTAATTGAAATTTGTTTCAGATTTTATTGAGAAAATCCTCAAGAGTTAAATGGTACTGGTTTAAAAGTGTCAAATGTAAAAAAAACATACATATTTCGAAATAAATAATCGTATCTGTAAATTTTCTTGAAAAAATAATGTTTTTTCTAAAAATCCGTTTTTTATATAAAAATAAATATAAATAGGATCAAATACAGAAGAATGGGAAGCCAAAGGTCTGAGCTTCAAAACTGTGTTATCGGTTTTTCCATGATCCGAAAAGCATATTTATTTAGTGATACGAAAATAGGCCAATTTTGGATGCCGCACGGATAAATCATGGTACGAAAATACTTCATTTATCGTCAAAAAATGAATTAATTAATCTCCATACTTTCCTTAACATTCGGGATTATATGCCACGAAAATGAAAAATTAGTTATAAAATCAATAAAGTTATTAAAAAAGCGTAAATGTTTTTAAAAAATTCTAAATTTTTCGGGTTTTGCGATAAAATGATATATAAAATTTGAGAATTTTCTAATGTTATTTTTTATTCAGAATCAAAATATTAGTGAAAAATTCTCGAAAACAATTTCTTTACTCAAATATCATAATCAAGTTTCGGTGTCTTCCGACGGCTGAGCACAACCTTCACATATTTTTGAGTGTGCTCATCGCGTGTCCCTCTCTCTGCGTCATCGGTGCTATGTTCCGGAATTGTGGCTTAGAGAGCTTCTATGCCTTGGGCACGGCAAACTTTTGCATGAGTCAATATTTTTTCATTAAGAATCTGTAGAAACTGATCATTTTTATTAATATTTTGAACCAATAATGAATATCATAGCGTGATAAGAGGCACGTTAGTTTAAATCAGTCAACAGATGCACAGCCTACGCTGTGAGACACGATCGCTCACACACACACACACACACACAATTACACTTTTTACTTTCAACACATGCTATAAGCATTACAAATATTCCAATAAAATAACATTTACTTACATTTAGATTTTTCTGTTTTTCCGGATTTGGTGACGCCGTATACACGCTGGGTGTTAAAGACCCGAAAGGAAACTTTCGAGGTTAGTCCTTCGGCAGGTTTTGAGACACTGAAGCTGCGAAGGCGATCTATGCGTGGTACAGTGTCATGACACCCCCCCCCCTCCCCCTGGATACCGACCAAAAACTTTCCCTCCCTACAAAATGGCATGTCGTTTAAAAATCGCGCCGGGTTAGAGTAATTCATGGTGTATACAACGGGTTGAGAAACTTATTCCTCCAAATACAATTGTATAATATTTTAGGTTCTTCATATTGTTAAATTCTTGATTCTTATTTCCAGACATACCTCAGGTTTTACAAATAGTTCGAAATAGAATTTTCTTAGAGGTTTAAAAGCTTGAATATCGTTGGTCTTGCTCTAATTCAAACCTTTTCGAAGCATGGTGTAATGTTGCTTGTAAGAACTTCTATCTAAAATTGTATTTCCATAGCAGAGTAGATGTCAGTAAAGCAGTGAGTGCGAACACCCTGATGCTTTCCAGGAAGCATTTCCATTCAGAGGAAGACCTTTTCCTAGATGAGGAACAATACACATGTCGTCCAACCACTTCATCTTGACCGAGTGTGAGAATTTTTACTTCTTTTTCCATAGAAATGAAATGGCTCGTCGTAAAGTGGTGCACGGACGACGATCAAGATCGGGTTCTTTCGTCGAGTTGTACACGGAATTCGATGCAATCAATCTTTCCTCACATCTCGGTACAGTCAGAACCTGCAGTCCTCGCTACTTCGATTTCCAAGCTGTTTTTACCAAGGGCGAAAGCAGACTCTGCTTTCCAGGTAAATCCGGGCAATTTCGAATGTAGACTGTACCTCGAGACGTTACCTTTCGACTCGATTTGTCTTCTTGGCATTGCAGACGACCTCAGCACCAGAACCTCTAAAGCGTTTGGTACTTTCCTACAAACGAGACACTAGGGTTCGTTCTGTTTCTCTCGCGATAATAAGGATATTTTCTGTTCATGTTTGATAGCTCAGTCTATTTTAATCAATAAATTTCTAATTCAAATGTATATATTTTTGGATACACTTTCTGCTCTCTCTCTCTCTCTCTTTCGTCGATACATCCTTTCTGTTACCTCATTTTCCAATTCAAATCTTGATATTCTGGTCCATCTTCCCTCTTTCCATCCCGTTTCTAAATACTACAGTACTTTTCCCTATTTTATCATCTTATAACGTTTCATTATATTTTAAACCATGAATTATCACTTATCTTTCTATCAACTGTATTTCTATGTTTCTTCTTTACATTTTCTTAACCTACCGCCCCGTCGGTCCTTTTTCCTAGCTCCTTGAAACACTTTTTCTTTAACTCCCCTTACTTTCCCTCCATAATTTCATCTAACACTTTTGCAAGTTATATCCTAAATAATTAAACTCCTTTACTCCTACTAACTTTACTTTCTTCCATCTCAAAGTTCATTCTTTCTATCTTGTCTATCCTTTTTCAATCTCACCATTTCTTCCGGTTTTCTAAATTTCAATTCAACTTTTTCTCATCTTAGTATTTCTTCAATCCTGTAATGAAGCCCGCCATCCTTTCTTCATCCTCTGCCAGGAACACTATATCATTTTTTCTTCCATCCCAACAAACCCCCTCCCCAATGTTTTTCTCTTAATCTTTCTGCTCAGTCTGACTCTCTAAGTGAGACGTATATGTTGTCTGTAACCCCCATTCCTTTCTTAAACCTTGCCTATAATTTTAAATCTACTAAGCTTTGCGTTTCTTTACAATGGGTAAGACCACTCCTTTTTCATAACTCACATTAGCCATACCGATTTCTCTGATTCTTTTCCAACATTTACCCAGGATGCATGTGGAATCTCGCGTATACCAGGTACTCCCAGGATGTTCAATAAAACTGTATATCATATTTTTAAAGAAAATTGCAAGATATTCAATACCAGACCATTTCAACAAATCTAAAATATTCAAGAAAATTTTGAAAAATATGAGAAAAGAATTTTTATTCATCTTAGTAAATACTAGAAAATCATTAAAACATTTATGAATAAACGATTTAGATTATTTCTAAAAAGAAGAGCGGATTTCAAAATATCTGACAAAAGTCAAGAAAATTTCAAAATGCCTATACAATTTTAGAAGTCAAGAACCATTCTGGTATACTCCAAACTATTACATAATTCCAGACAAAGGTAGAGCAATCTACAGAAGTGTAAAAGTTTCCAGAAAACTTTAGAATAGTCCTGAATATATTAAAAAAATATAATATATCTTAGGATCGCAAAATAATGTAAAAAATTCTAGATAATTCTGGAAGATTAGAAAAAAAATAGTATTGCCTGCATAATATTTTTGAAATGTGATATTCTATTGGTGTGAATGAAGGTTTGATCTCACCAAAAAGATCTGAAATTCAAAACAAAAAGCCTGTATCAATTTTAAATGTATTTAAAAGAATCACTTTTCACAATCAGTTTGTTGAATTAGGATGCATAGGTGAGCGCAGGTAAAAAATCAACTTTTACAAAAAAATATTATCAACCCATGCCTTAAATCGATAAGGATATCGTATCATTCTAAAATACATACCTATAGAATGTTGCCATAGGTTTCTAGGTCAAATAATGGGAAGCAACTTTGAATAAAAATGAATTATTGTTAAATTCTAGTAAAAAATTAAGTATTAACTGTGAAGTCATCTGCAGCATAATATGTGCAACTAAATGAAATAAATTTTTAATGAGAAGTCTGTAAAAATATATGCTCAAAAAAGGTTGTAAGAATTTACGATGTCCCAAATAGTTTTAAAAATTTGACTATTTATAAAATCTCTGAATTTTCATTTCTTACACTAAATACGTAAAGTTTTTAAAACCATTTTGTATAAATTTATTAATTTTTGATAATTATTATGTTAATAATGATTCGTCATTTTAGAAAACTATTTGAATGTGTAAAATTCCTAGAATGTATATCGAGAATTCGTTGCTGCCGACTTAAAATTTGAATTTTATGTAAATCGGTTTGATGGATTAGAATAAAGATGCGAAGTACTCATTTTTGACTTTTATGCTAATCTCAAAGTTTCTACGTTATTAAAGTAAAATTTGCTTAAACTTATTTTTTAATGGTTGGTCAGTCATTTTCCAAGCTCCATTGAAATTGGTTAAAAATTGCCCTGAAAATAAATGCTCAAAAATACATGATTATTCTAGATAAGAATTCTTCGTAGCCATTTTCGAAAAAAAATAATAGCAATTTTAGGAGCATTTAATAGAACACAAATATCTTCTATTAACTTTAGAAATTCAGATTATTTTTTAGCTATAAAATCCGAACTATGAATAAACTATAGGTAAACTATGAACATCAAAGTCGTACGTAAATCGGGAAACAACAATTTTTAATTTATTCAAGAATGTGTCTTATTTTCTTTTATCAATAACCTAAATCAAAACATGTGAGCACGTTTTTGATACGTCAAGTATTATAACGTTGAATTTCCATTCAATCATTTTCTTCAGCAATTTCCGGCCACGTGATCGGCGTTTTAGAGGAACTACCTTCTCAGAGGAGTTTCTTATAATATATCGAAAAAGAACTTGAGAGGATGAGGCGAAAAATTAAGGACTGATTCCGGAAGTTCCCGTGAGCGAAAAACGTTCAATTTTAACCTGTACAGGACATGTGTTTTAAGATATCGTCTTTTTATTATACCCTCCGACAATTTCAAACTTGCTTCTTTTCTTCTAAAAAAATACAAAATAGACGCACAATATAAGATGAACGATAATCTTCTCAAGGTAATAAACTGAGCGCGTCGTTCACCCTTCAGTTCTATTTTATCAGAGATACAAAATTACTTTCGCTTGAATCATGGTAATATGAAATAATTTGAACGGTGAACGAAACGAGAGTGTAATCTTAAATGAATTCACAAGGGCTTTAAAATTGCCTCTAAATCTGAAATTGCGGTTTGGCCATGGGCATTTATTTGCAGACTTTGTACGCTATACACAAGTGGCGTGATTGTAAAAAAGAACGCTTTTATATCTGAGGTGGAGTAAAGTACAAATTTCAGGAGATTGGGTGTTATGGGAAATGGATGGACGAAATTAGGTATATATATTCGAGTTTTATCACTGCTGTAAAACCTTGCATATTTCCTGTTTTAAAAAAATGGGATTAAATTTGATCATATTTTCTCTTCTCCTCATTCAGTAATTAGCTTTATAAAATACAAAAAGTCCATGTTTCTGGATTTTTATTCCCTAAGATTACAAATGTAAGTAATTTTAAAATACTTTATTACACAATGTTCTAAATATTAGGGTTCAGAAATGTTTTCAACAATAATTATTAACTGATAATTTTGAATTAAATATCATAATGAAAGGAGTTAAAATTGTATCATTTCTAATTCAAAGTATTTAATATCGAAATTTTTTATTGTATATGTTAAAAATTGAGAGTCTGTACGTTTGCTTATGTATATAATACAGTCGTTTCTAAACGTAAGTATTCGACAAAAAGAAGAGAGAGCGAAATTCAATACATTCGGATTTAAATCATTTTCAATTCAAAACTATTAAGGGACAACTTGAACTTAAAAACGAAATTAAATGTTTCAAATTGAAAAAACTAAAATTTTTGGAATTTAACATTTTTATTGCATAAAGAAATTATAATTTAACTCCAAGATTAATTAGAAAAATATTTTTAATATAAAAAATTAAATCACCGTCATGTTCATCCTTCAAAGTGGCAAGATTTTGAATATTAAAACTTATATTGAAAGAAAAAATAATAATCTTTGCGTTAAACATAAAAATTCCGAAATCCGAAAGATTAATGTTTCAAATCTTCTAATGGAAATGGGCCAATTTAAAAATATTATAATAAAAATTAAAAATTAAGGTTCGAATTTAGCAAAAACTTTTTTCAATTTTTCATTGTTCTCAATATGAAACATTCCAATTCGGAAAGATTTAATAGTGAAAGTTTTCCAACCTATCTAATATTTGAATATAAAACTTTAACATTGTGAAATTAAAAATTAGAAACCTTTAAAAATTAAGAAATCTAAAATCAAATATTATTGAATTTAAACTTTTAAAACAAGAAAACTGAGCTTAAATTATTAATACGCGGTCAGATTGATATGATAGAAAAACTTGTGCGACAAAACAGGACGCAAAAAAACGAGCAGAAACATAGAAACTTCAATGTGGTCACAGTAAATGAATGAATTGAAAGATTATTATTATTATTAATTTTGAAA
This sequence comes from Belonocnema kinseyi, assembly GCF_010883055.1. NCBI lineage: Eukaryota > Metazoa > Arthropoda > Insecta > Hymenoptera > Cynipidae > Belonocnema > Belonocnema kinseyi. Next base: position 31,975,517 of record NC_046660.1, on the reverse strand, counting down.
CAAAGACTATTTGCATTTTTTTAGCAGTAATACTTTTTATTTCATTATATAGTAATAGCTTGCATTTAGAATAATTATTTTGCTATTTTTCTATTCATTAATTTAGTTTAAAATTGATTAAAGCTGTAGGACGCAATAAAGTACTTAAATTAAGAACAAGTAAATACATGGAAGAAAAGTACTTAAATTTGTGTAATATATGGGGCAGAATACGTCAAGTGTTCCCACCTAAAATTAATTTTTTTCTATTGGATTGAAACTTGGCTGGAATATAGTCCCAGTGGACCTACATTAATCCTACAGAAATTTCAAAGAGTATAAAAAATCTATTTTTTGATAACGAAAACATTTTTTGTAAATATGGTTTTTTTGTCGTCAAAAAATCAATTTCAATTTTTATTTTTAAAAAAGTACATGAAAAGAGCTTTCCAAAACACTATAATAAAAGTAAAATCGGATCATCCTAAAAGAAGATAAACTAACGTGAAGGTGAAGAAATGAGTGAACTCTTTAGGACCCTGTATTTTGATGACCGGTTCATAAGGGTTCCTATGGTTTGGTGAATTTATTTAGGTCGACTAGGACTATAATCCAGCTAGGTTTCAACCCAATTAAAAAAAATTAATTTTAGGTGGGAACACTTAACGTATTCTACTGTTTATCTCTGATATAGCTTAATCTAAAATATGAAAAGTGTGTTTAATTTCATAGTTCCAAGCAAAATACAAATCTATAAATGAAATTGCATTATTTACCAGTTTAACGTAAATTTAGTGGCAGCATTCGAAACGCATTGATCTTAAAGTAAAGAATGCTTAATTAGGATGTACTGAAAAAAGAAGAAAGTAGAAAGAGGATTTCAAAATGAAGTTGAAAATATACAAAAGAACTTATTTTACCTAGAATTTCTGGAAGGATTAATACAGAATCAATTTCCACCTCAACTTGTAGTTTGAAGCCTAACATAATCTAGATAGATAAACATCTTTCTAAGATAGGAAGGATCACATTTTGTCATGATACTATATAGTTGTGTTGACATAACTCTTTTGAAGAAAATACTTTTGTTAGGGTCGTTTTTCGGGGGTTACATTTTTGCATGGAATTAAGAACAAAAAGGATAAAATCGCGCTCATGAGAGGCTTGGTATAAGGACAACTCATCATTTCTCTAGACTATTGGAATAAGAAAGAAAGCTGTCAACTCCAGCCGTAGCAACATGTGTAACGTTTACAAAGGTCGTTACGACCGATCATCAGGAAACTTTGAAAGTTACTGCATGAGAATCACGTTTTAGAGCAATCTCGGCATCGGCATTGGCTGGCGTGTTAACGGTCCCTCTTTACAACAGTCGTTGCGCAAGTGTCTTTTAAAGAGCGACTTATCATCCTCGATAGCTTTCTCAAACTCTACAAAAAAAACGCTTTTCAAAATGTTACGAGCCAATAAAATACTTTAAGTCCCGATGGCTCAATCTTCACTAACAATTTATTTCTTTGCTTACCTTTTATCTCGTTTATTGCACTTCATTTAACAAAGGATTTGTTTCCGGTCAAAATTGTGCGTCCACTTACGAAAATCGGATTAAAAACATATTTCAAAATAACTTTTAGTAATCTTATTATATTTTGCATCGATTAAGCCCTACATGAAGTATTTTCGATAAATCGGGGCGGAGATAGCATGTGAGAAAGACTGACCAATTTTCCGTTTTTAGCACATTTTTTATTTTCAGCAGCCACTCCTTGTATGCTTCAGGGAAGTGTTTGGAAAAAATTTAAACTTTGGTAAATTAGATTCTAAAATCTCTTTTTTAAGATAAGACTGAGGGAATAGTCGCTTTCACTCCCTTGGAAGTGAAAAATACTCTTTACTTCCTAGGGACTGAAAAGTACGAATTTTGCCATGCTTTATAGGCATTATAAATAACTTAAATCGTGCTTATTTTACGAGGGTAGTTCAATAAGTCCTTAGAATGACCAACAGATGGCGCGCGAATCGCTCCAAATCATTTGTTTTCAGTCAGCACCACTCCCAACTAGATATATGGTGCAGTCACAGTCCACATCTTCTGAGATTACGTGTTTTTATAATCAATTGAAAAAAAAATTGTTCGTTAAGAAAAATGGAAAAAAAGTCGTACATCAATAAGTGACGAACCACGTTCAGGAAGGCCCGTAGAAGCAAGTACTCCCGAAATCATCAATAAAATCCACGATATGGTGTTGAAGGATAGAAGATTAAATGTGCGTGAGTAAGCTGAGGCCACAAGGATATCTATAGGTGCAGTTGTTTCAATTCTACATGAAAAATTAGGCATGAAAAAGCTATCGGCAAGATGGGTGCCGCGTTTGCTCTCAGCTGAGAATAAACGCTATAGAGTGGTCGCCTCTGAGGCACTTTTGGCGCGCACAAGTCGGAATCGTGAGGAATTTTTTCGTCGATTTGTGACTGAGGATGAAACATGGATACACCATTACACTCCTAAGACAAAGGAACAATCCAAACAGTGGAT
>NC_046660.1:31948493-31972902 GCF_010883055.1 Belonocnema kinseyi | reverse complement strand
TGTAAGTGCTTATTTTGAGGAACTTCCGAAAACGCACTTTTCTGAAGGATTAAAAAAACTTGAAAAGCGATTGACCTAGTGTATAGAGCTCCAAGGAGATTACCATATGTTGAAAAATAAAAAAAAAATTACCCAAAAAAAATTGTTTTTATACTTCATTCTAAGGACTTATTGAACTACCCTCGTATGAAAACTCAGAAGTAGGATGGACCAACAAGATACCTTTTTACAAAATATAAAATTTATGAGATAGTTATGAAGACCAAATTCGTTTCAAAATCAGGCATTATAACAAACTTAAAGTCGAAAAATTGATCACCGGCAAAGTATGTTGTTTTCAAGGGAAAATCAAGCGATAATTTTTTTCGATTTTAAAGAAGATTGTTTTTCTACGAGGTTATGTATGCTTAAATTTTTCAGGCTATTTCAGACAAAAACCATAATCTCTTTTGAAATAAATTAGCAAATTTAAATAAAGTTGTTTATTCATACTTTATTATTTGGAAAATAGAACGCTCGAATTTTTATCAGAAAAAAGGAAGATCTAAAGAGATTTTAAGAAAAATGTTTCTGATTTTAAAAAGTATCGTAGAAAAAAACGTTAAACTCTTTCATGATATGCTATATCTTTCATAAGAAAAATAGGAAAATTTAATTTTCCGGAATAAAGATGCTCGTGGCAACAAGAATGGTTTATGCTGCATAAAACTCTCACGATGTCGTATTTAGATTGGGGACCACTAAAAGAAAACACTGACAAATATGACAAAGACTGTTTTTTTTTGTTCAGGAAAACTAAAAACTTTTTTTCTTTAAGTCATGTTTTCAACTTTTAGCGTAAAAATAAGGTAAAAAAATCCCTTTTTATTTTTGTCAATACTATTTAAATATTTGTGCATATATGTATAAACAGTAATTTTTATAACAGTATGTAGTTATTATAAAGGTTAAATTATTTTTATGACTGGGAAAGTAAGATCTATTTTTAAGATTATCACACAAATGTTTTAAAATTTAATAATCTAAATCAGTTTTACAGCATTAAAATTATGGTTCCTTCACTTTTATAAACATTTCCAATTTTGTTATCACCATATCAAACGAATTTAAATATTGTAATTATTAAATTAAATTTTATGACCTTGATCTTTCCCGCTTTTATTTACAAAAAATTAATGTATTATCAATCAGAAGATTATTACAATAATATTAATATAAATTTTAAATTATGTTTAGTTATAACAAGTACAATTATTAAAGGAAATAATGTATGAGCGTAATGTCTAGTTCACATTCTTTGTAAGAATAAATCAATGTGCATCTAGTTTTATAAATATGTTTAATTTCGTAATTTTAATTTGTAAAGTATTTGGATGATTTCATTAAATTTCACGATTTTAAGCTTTAAACATTTTTATTGGAACAAGTTTATGACAAACCAATTATTATTTATGAAAAAATTATTCACGCACTTATTTTTTTTATATCGTTAAGATGAATCTGGAATTAAAGCATAGCCCGCAGTTTTGTAATTTACTTTAAAGTTAGAACAACATAGATTTGATTATGGGGATAAATAAATAATTCAATATCACTAACCTAAATTCTAAACAGCCTTTAATTTTCTTCACAGAAAATGTGATATGAGAGTCTGAGATTGGGAAAAACGTTCGTTTGCAGTGCAATATTGTGAAAAACACGTTACTTGGGGAATTACAGAGCTCGACTTGGGAATTTGAGTTTGGTCCGCAATTGTAGTTCCTGTATTTATTCCTCGTGGCTTGGTTGCAGGAAAATGTGCGGAGACTATCAGTCATCGGATAATTCAATAGAACACCTATCAATCCAGACCATCGCTCAATTTCCCGCGTGACGTTTCCGGGGAAAGCCGTTACCGTGGGCCGGTTTCGCAGTACTGTAGATGGCTAATTGGACCACGGATGTGTCTAATCGAAGCTAATGCCATTCGACTCGTATATAGGCTTCAGGAGAGACGGAGAGCAACCCATAAATTACCGACGAGTCCGATGTCGAAGCGACATTTGTGTCACCATGCTTGGCATCAATGAAGTTAGGCATGAGAACAATAGCTAAATATCGACTTTATCTGTACCATTGTAGCATATAGTACACAATAGATTCTAAAGTAAAAAATCTGTTGCGAATCCATTACCATTAACGTTTCTTTCTATTTTAGAACATTCTAAAACGTTCAGAAACAAGTCCAGAACATTTTGTAAAATATTTCCCAAGGTATTTGTCGGTCGTGAAAGAAAATAAGGCACATGCAATTTATGCTGCTTTAAATCTGCAATGCGCAATATTTAACATTAATTTTAACTTGAAAAATCCAAATTCACTCTTGCAGTCAAATCAACTAATTTTCCGTGATTTAACACTAATAAATTATAACCCAACCTCTTGTTTACGGAGCAGGGGTTTATCTGATGATTAATCACAAGTACAAGTTTTTTTTCGTCTTGGGACGAGAATCAATTCTACATTCATTCCAAAATACAAAATCAATTAATAAAAAAAAACTTAAGATCATACGTTGAATTAGATGATTGAAGCCCATTATCTTTTCAAGTTACAAAAACCTATATCTAAGTTGATAAATACTTTACGAAAATCAACCATATTTTCGGGTTTTATGTCAGGATTTCAGAACAATGAATTAACAAAAGATTGAATTTATCTTACTTAGACCTAAAAACTGAGGTGGGGCATATAAAATATCCCTTTCAAAAATGTTGCAACGTAAATATGACAATTTTGATTTATAATACGAAAAAATGATATCTTTCGTTACAAAGAAATCTCGTGCATCACGCAGAGGAGACTGAATTCAACATCTAAGATGGAATGTGCGAAAAAGTAATTAAATTTCTTGGGCCCTTTTCCGCGAGTTCAGAAATCAGACACGAGTGAGCCCTTAAACCATTGATACATATGAATCGTAATTTAAACAGAATTACAACAATAAGAAGCACTCTAAACAATGGTCAAACATTTTGACGAGATTCTCAAATGTAATTGTCCATGGTGTAAAATGTTCATAACTTATGTCAGAAATTTATATACAATACTCGAAAACCATAGTGTTTGTAGGTACTGACTATATTAGGTTGATAGGCTAGATTTATATGTTTAAGCCATATTCATCGAGGCGACATATTTTCGATGGCATGTCGCTAAAAAGTAGAAAACCCGTCATAAAGTTACGTCCCGGATTCACTCATATGGACTCATCAGTATACCTGATCACAAGTGAATCCTGGCACAGGCGATTTGGGTACATTTTTAGTCACTCATTCCAATTTATATCCGCGCCGCTTAGTGCTTGGTGCTTGACTTCTGCGATGAGATTTCCAAGTTGGTGTTCGATTTTGCTGATGTTGAACTCTAGATCGGTACAGATTCGCCACTGCTGTAATGCGTCACTGCGTGTTCAGTGACAGTCCTGTCAGCTACCAGGGCTTTCGGTGCTCATTGGTGGAATTCTAATTCCATTGCAATGCTAGAAACTCAGGTCATTATCTCGTGACAAGACGAGATGCATCTTGTCTGTATCATTTCTCGGTGCCATTCCATGAATGCGTTTTTCTACCTAGTTCTGCATTCTGGGTTTTGTCCAAAGTTATCTCTGCCAATGTAAAAACACTTTTTTTCTCTAGGTAATGCTTACTTTTCCTAACTCATGTGAGAGTTTTAAGTGATGGGTGAAAAGCAACTTGTGTCACAGACAAGAGATAATATCTTTCGATAAACCCAATATCGACGCGACCATTTTATCATCATTCGTGGTATCAATAAACTTAGGCTTGAAGCTAATAGATAAATATCAACTTTAGCTCTACCATTATAGCATATCGTATGCAATGGAATCTGATTCTGAGTCTGGTTTCTAGATTCCAGATTCTAGCATCGAAAAGACAATGGCCGGGCCACGGATGTCGTGCAGGCGGTACCCGGAAGTAGCAATTCTGGTGCGAATCCATTGCCTCCGTATGTCACACATTCAGTGGTGCAAATACGTCTAGTCCTCGATTCTCGGTTCTTGAGCATGTATGTACACTGCACGTTCCTCCATGCGGTTACATAGTTATTGAGAGAGCGCTATCTGTCATGTTCAGCGGCCGCAACTTGCAGCGCGGCTATCTACAATCAGCCCGATTGCAGCGTATCATTCTCGTCTGAAGAGACGTCAGGTTGCGTTGGTATGCTTTACTTCCTCTTCATTCCTCATTTGATTTTCACAACCACTCACACAATTTCCGGTTATTACTTTTCACATTTATATTGCTAGTTTTCTATAAAATGGATATGATGATATACAATGTTATTTCGAAATTCTATATGAACTCAAAAATTGAAATAAAAACATTTTATAATCGTGATGGGTTCTTTCAAAATTGAAGTTTTGGCTTAAATTGAATTTTAAAAAAATCAATCTTGGAATTAGGCGAATTGACTTTTTAAAAAAAATAATTTATCAGTAATAACAGGAATTTGGCTATTTTAAAAAAGTTCCACCCTTTCCGCACTCCGCACATACTTTTACTTTTAGATGCCAATGCTATCAATACTACCCAATTCCAGTGTTGAACATATGCAACTGTTATAGGTTTTCTGCATATTATAGATTTTGCTGCGAAAAACACACTAAAACAATTGAGAGTATTCTAGAATGTTCAAAAATATTACTTGGCTGAAATATTACTTAACGAAGATATTTAAATATTCTTTCTATATTCTGGTGAGGCTTATTCTTTTTCACAAAACAATCACTTTTTATTTTTTTTCAATTTTTTTTTGTTAAATGTTAACCTCTAAAAGGAAGGCATCCTGTAAAATTTATTTAAGCCGAACAAGTTTTGCTGCGAGAAAAATTCAAAAATGCAAATTTTGAATAAAAAAAACTCTCATGTCGATAAAAATGACTTGACTTGTATAAAACTGACAGATGGTCTCCTTTATATAAGAACGAATTTCAACAAAAATATTGGGTAAAATAAAGAAAAAGGGGTTTTTGATTAACTTCAACTTTATCTTCCAGACTTAGTTTTAAAACGCTGGAAAACCCATTTTTTTATTTTATCCAAATATTTTTCCTAAGTTTTTGTTTATATAAATAAGATATTGTTTTAGCTTTATATAGGCCAACTCATTTTACATCACAAAAAATTAAGAGGTATGTTTTTTTAATCTTTTAAAAACAAGCAAAGTTTTTTTTTATGTTTTGTTGAATTTGTCTTTTGTAATAAAAATGTTAAAATTTATATTCGCAGACGAAAATGATCGTTTCCATACAATTTTTTGACTAAAAAACTCTAGCAGGATGTATTCTTTTGAAAAGGATAAATTTCACGGAAAAAATAGAGAAAATAAAAATTGAGATTTTTTTGATAATAGGTTCTTTATATTTTCATCCTAGAAATGTCTCATAATAATATAAAGATAAATACAAATAATGATAAGGAACCTTTAGTGAATTTGAAATACACACATAAATAGCCGAAAATTCTGTAATCATTTTGTATAATTTCAATGTATTCTAGATCATTTTGGAATTTAAAGAAACATTCTAAAAAGTTTCAGAACATTCGCGAACTTTAGAAGATTCAAGATAACCATGCAGAAATATTTTAAAATTTTCCACACTATTCTAGTGGAGTTGGAGATTTAAAAAAAATATTATTATATATAACTATATAGAACATTTTACAACTTTCAGAGAATTTTAGAAATAACAGAATATTCGAAAAAAACTCCGATCACTCCAGAAAAATTTAGAATATTTTAGAATACTTAACATGTTCTTGTGAAGTCAAAATCATTTCTGGATTTATGGTTAATTTTATAATGATATAAAAATTACAGGACATGGTAGAGTCTTGCAAAACATCCTCGAGAAATCTAGAAAATTAAAAGCTTACCAGAATCCTATAAAAACTTCTAGAATGAACTAAATTAATTAAAAACTGAATTAATTTTACTACTGAAGTATTTTGAAAAGAATGCACAGAAGCCGGGGGATCAATAGCTAGTTTTAATGAAAAGAAAATATGTTATCCAATTTACCTAAAATTAAAATTTACCAAGTATGAATTTTTCTTATTGTCATAGTATTCCCATGATAATAATAACCAATAGGGTTATTAATATCATTATTGGATATCGTCTGACTGCCACTGATATTAAATACTGTAATACTTTTCAGTATTAGAAAACTATTACAGTCCCCTTTTAAACTAAAGAGCATTTTGTGAGCAATCAATATTATTCTATGAAGGAAAACCTGAAAACATTTTCAAATATAGATTTTTGTTGAAGCTGCTTGTTGTCTTTATAAATTTTGATATTCGATAATCAGCTTATTGAAAATATCGAAGTCGAGGATAGGAATATTGTGCGGAAAAGTTGACATTAAAGCTTTTCGGTTTACGATAATGTTTACCTATCGGAAACATAATGTGACGTCTAAAGGATTCTTGAGAGCAAACAACATATCATGAGTGTATTATTATAGGCACTTTTTATGGTACAATATTATATTAAAATGCTTACGAATAATATGGGATTTGACTTCCATTTTCCCATCATATAATTCTTTCTTATACTTGCGGGAACAGTAAAAACTAAAACTATTAGCATAAACAGCCGCTCAGAAAATACGTGACGCTATTTTGAGCACTTTTTACATCTTTTTCTTGATCATAGATCGTTACACAGGCCTGAACCTTCAGCTGTTTTCATTTTTACAGTATTTCATATAATAATATTTCATAAAATAGGGTGATTTTAAAAAACTAAAATAGGGCGATTATGGTAAACTAATTTCTTTTAAATAAAATTAATGTATAAGTACCAAATTAAATTAATTAAGACTTTGAGTGGAAAATATTGCATATTTAGCAATATAGTTTAATTTTCGAAGAAAAAATAATAATTTCCTACTAGAAGAGAATGAATTTTCAACGAAAAAGTTAAACCTGAAAACATAAACTTACAACTAAAAAAATCATTTTTCAAGAAAATAGTTAAACATAAAGAATTAATATTCTATACAAAATAGTTGAATAATGATTCTACAACAACAATAAGATGATTTTTTCACAACGAACTTCAATAGTTGTTATTTTACCTAAAAAATATTCTGATTTTAAATTAAAAGCCGTCAATTTTTAGCAAAAAAACAAATTTTGAACAAAAAATGTAATATTTGATATTTCAATGAAATATAATTTTCTATTTTATCAAAAACGGTGAAATTCAACAAAAAGGGTCAATTATTTACTAAATAGTTGAATTGACAACAAAATCAGAATAAGTTTTAACGAGACAGTTGCATTTTTGAAGACAAAAAATTTCTACTGAAGAAAATACATTTTTACAACCAGAAAGGCGCATTCTCTACAAAAAAGTTGAATTCGCTACCCGAAAATATAGATCTTTAGCCCGATAGTTTATTTTTGAAGAATTAAATTTCAATTTTGTTGGTTCCAACCAAAGAGATAGATCTTCAGCTCAGGAATAAATTTAAAAAAAGAAGTTCAACTTTTATATAAACAGTTGAATTTGCAATCAAGTTGATTAATTTTTCACAAAAAAGATAAATTTACATAAAATTACATGCACTTTTAACTAATGTAAGAAGAGTTTAATTTTCAGTTGATTAAAATAATTTTTAACGAAACAGAAACGAATTTTCAATAATATACTTGAATCTTTAGACAATGAAATGAGTGGTTAACAAATACGTGCAACTGTCAACCAAGTAGTTTAATTTGTAACTAAAGAGATAGATTTTGACTCCATGGAATGTATTTTTAACAAAGTAGTTCAATTTTTATACAAATTGTTGAATTTTTAATCAAGGAGATTAATTTTCTATAAAAAATTACAAATTTACAACCAAAAAAATACATAACTTCGCCCTAGAATTATACTGCGCTATGTCTACTTTTTGGAATTTTCAAACCTTTATTATTTCTAGACTCGATAAGGGTTAAACTTTGTCTAATGATTAAATTTTCTGTGAAATATATTTCCTCAGCTGTTCCAATTAATAATTAAAATAGTGACGTTAAATAAAAGTTAGAATTATATCACACAATGTTCTTTTTTGCATTTCTATTAGTGAAAAATTCCAAGTTTACTGTGCATATTTTGTATTCGTATTGTACATATCATTTGTATTTTATTGTTTAAAGAACAGTAGAGTGCTGTCCAGTATTATTATGTACTTCAAACATTATGCTAGCTCCCGGTAATTTTCAAAATAACTTAGTAACTTATAAGCTAAGGAACTGAGTCGTAGAATTAATGATGTAGAGTTTTATGCGCCAGTCCAACTCGGAAGTCTTTGACATAATTTTGTGAGCTTTTTCCTTTGATACTGTGAACAGCAGGCTAGCCCGAGGTAATTTTAAAAATAATTCAGTGAGTTATGAGCTGAGAAACTGAGTTGTCGAATTGAAGATGAGTTTTCTGAAGCGTAAGTCATAATTCAACTTGGAGACTTTCGACATAATTTTGTGAGCTTTGTTCTTTGGTACTGTAAACATGAGTCTAGCTGCTGGGTAAGGAAGCGTGGATCGTATTATTCCCGGAAATTTAATCTCCTACACGACGGAAAATGGATGAACGAGGAATCCGAATTCGCGAGGAGCGAATTTCCTCGTCGCTTCGGTCAGGATATATTTGAGTTCTAGTCTTTCTTGACCATTGGTATAATTTACTAAGGCTATCACTCGTCGCGGATTTGAATTTTTAATGCCCGCGGGAGTCAGACCGTAGATCGTCGCTGCAAAGGCAGGTACTCAATCTTCACGAGATCGTCTCTTTTAACTTTTTCGTGCAGAGACGCAAAGCCTGAACGAACTTTTCCTGATCGCCCAAAAGATCCTTGAAAAGCTACATGTGGAATTCTATGTCTCGGTCTCTTTATTTCCTTGGTCTTGCTCAAATCTAAGTCGTTGCAAAGAACAATTTATTGCGAAGATAAGTTCAAAATTTTTTTATAGAGCTTTATAACACACTGAACGCTAAGCGATCATAAGTATAATAAAAATGTTGAATAATTTGCATTTCAAGCTTCAAAAATGGCAGAGACTGAAATCATATGTGATTTTTTCCCCAAGATATACCTAAATAACATTTTATGTTTTTCAATTGTTCATAATTTCTTTCCTTTAATTAAAAACTATACGTAATATGTGTTGGGAAGACGAATGTTATGGCTTTAATGAGTTTCCAAAACATTGAAAATTCTGATTATTTCACTAATTTTTATAGGTGTAGGGTATAAAGTAGCACACTGGTACGAAATAAAAAAACAAAGTTCAAAATAACCCTGAGAACGCAAATCTTAACCAACGATTTTCAAATTGTTGTTCAAAAATGCATGCGAATGCAAACGGTTATAATGCATACAATAATTGAATAAAGTAAAGAAATTTCATATTATATTGATAATTGAAAACACAATTTTAAATGAAATTTCTTTTATGTCTAGGATGCAAAAAAATTTTCATTTCCAAATGCAAATTCGAAGTCTCTTTAAAATTTATTCAAAGCTAATTAAACAAATTATTAAATATCACAAAGAGTGTTCCATTTAAAAAGAAATATAGAGTCTTTTAAAAACAGAGAAAAATATCATTAGTAAAGAATAATCGTATGCAATTTAATTAATTAAATTTTAAAAAAATATTTACAAATTTTAAATTTTCTTAAATTCCATGATATTTTATAAAATACCCGAAACTTTTTAAACTTCTCTAGAATCTTTTACAGATAAAAAGTTCTTGAACTTTGAAAAAGACTCAGTAATTTCACAAAGATCTAATAAGATCCCGTAAAAATGTTTGAAATCTTGAATATCTTTGAACATACCTTAAAAAATGATGAAATATTTGAAATCCTCTGAAATACCGTAAAATTTCACAAAATTAGGTAAAGCCCTGAAAATCATATAACAACTTTTAAAATAGCACGAAAGCTCTAAAATCCCTAATTTCTTTTGAAATCCTATCAATATTATGAAATTTTGGGAATTCCTTCGAAATGTTTTGGATCTACATAAAACATCTTGAAATATTTAATATCCTGTTGAATTTCTTTAACAATGACATTTAAAAAAATGATAAACTATGAACAATTTATATTATGATTATAAATTATAAACAATTAAAAATTTCACTTTATTTAATTTACTCTCTTCTATCTAGAAATTTTTTGAAATTCCCTGAGATTCCCTCATATCCCTTAAAATCTTCAAAGCCCTCGAGATCCTTGCAAATTTTTTGGAATCTAGTAAAATATCCTGAAATGTTTAAAGTCTATTAAAATTAATTGAAATGCTTTAAAATTCAAAAAGATCATGGAGATCCAATAAAATCGCACCCGTCTGGAAAAGTCCCTGTTATTAATTGAGATCTTTGAATTCTCAAAGTTTGTTGCAATCTTGCGAAATATATTAAGCCCGTTTAAATCCCGTGCATTAATAGACATTTTTTCAAATCTTCAGAGTTCTTTAGGGATCCTATAGAGTCGCTTAGGTCTGGCGACTTCCCTATAAATCCTTTAAAATTTCATTTCATTTAATTAACTCCCTTGAGTGATCTGAAATTTTTGTAAATTTTTCAAAATCACTTAAAATCTTTGAAATCTTTTCATATCCTTAATACCCTTTTTAGTCCTTTAGAATCTCTTTGAATTTTCTAAATTTTGAAATTTCTTAGAATTTTGTGAAATATCCTAAAATCTTTCAAATCCCTTCAAATTCATTGAAATTTGTTAGATCTTGCAGATCCTGCAAATTCGCTCACGTGTGGTGAAATACCTATAAATTTTTTTAAATATCTTCAAATCCCGTGAATTATTTTGAATTTTTATTATCTCATGAAATTTCTTTACAAATTTTGAAAACTTTAAACTCCATTGAAATTTTTTAATTTCTTGGAATCTTGTGAAATTTCGATTTTTGAGATGTCGGATATATTGTTTTAGCCAATAAGTGAGGTATTGAAAAAATATATTTGAATAAGAAGATCCAAAATAGTCCTAAGGGCGAGAAATTGAAGAAAATAGTAGCATTGGTCTCATCCTTTTACAATGCATCGTAAAATAATTGCATGATTAAACAAACTTTCAATAGTACCAGTGGTATCTCCCTAAAAAGAAGAAAAAAATATTATATTTTTACTATTTTTTTTCTATTGTTTTAATCTTTTTAATATTACATACAACAGGAAATTTAATCATAATTTTGTTTTTTAATTTCACAAATAATTATTTTTTGTAAAAAAGAATTGAATTTTACTTATTTCCACAAGGGCTCGATATTTATTTTATATAGATATTGAAATGATTTAAAAATATTTAAAAGCGATAAACAATAAAAAAATTCGAATGCAACAACATTTTAATAACCTTAGCAACAACAAAAATTTTCCTTTAGAGAACCTCCAATAAAACTCAGAGTCTTTAGGCCATTTAATTCTTGTATAAAACTTTTTTACTAATTTTCAATGTGAAATAACACAACTTCCTAAACAATAATTTCAAATTTTTCATAAAACTTTTATTTGAATTTTACTCATTAACAAAAGGTATAGAGCGTAAAAAATTTCAGGTAGAAAATGATTGACACTTACGATGCTAATTCATTTTTTGTTGAGTCTAGATTGGGATTTTATTTTGAAATAATTTTTGAGAAAATCAGTTCATGTTGTTGGAAGTTTCGTGCTGTGAAGCATCTCCAATCAGTCCAAGTTAACTTATAGGTATAGCATACATAACTCACAATCAGAGATTAACGAAAGTCTACCTAGTGGGATTTCGCCCTTCGTTACCTTGAGCAAAGTCTGCCCGGCCTGTAGTGTTATGGGATGATTGTTCCTGACAATAGCTCCATTACTAAAGCAAATATTTATGTTTCCTCTTTACCCACAGGAGACGGACAAAACGGAAAACTCGATCCGCTTGAAAGTCACACGCGGAAGTTCTGGCCAATACAAGTGTGAGGTATCCACCGAGGCGCCAAATTTTGCTACGACCTATCGCAAGGCAAACCTCACTGTCATTGGTAAGTTTAAAGACCAGAAAGTTTATATTAGATTATATATAGTTAAGTTTTAACTGAATATTATAAAAAATTGTGCTTACATTGTGAATAATTTTCCTTTTTTAACCTTCGGAGCCCATTATGGGAAGCTCAGACCTATACATTGATTTTGGTCACAGATATCTTTAAGGCCGACATCCCAGAGTCCCAGAGTGTCATGCGTGAGAGAAAAAATAAGTGTGTACTCCGAGAGTTCAAAATTATATTGACTCTTGTATGAGTGTCTTGATTTTGAGCGTTTTATATCCAATTTTTGGGTACCCTGAAATTATTCAAAAATGGTGAATTTTAAGATTCTGACTAATCCTTTGAAAAAATGACAATCTGAGCAATTTAATGATTTTTTTCAATCGAAAATCCCTACTTTCGATGAAAAACATTGAAATAAAAAAAGATTTTTTTAAGTCGTAAATTTTCTTTAAAATGTAATTTTTTCTGTTTAAAAGAACCAATTTCTGGAAGAAGATAGCACAACATTAAATTTGTCCTCAATTGTGAATCTTCTTTA
This sequence comes from Belonocnema kinseyi, assembly GCF_010883055.1. Taxonomy (NCBI): domain Eukaryota; kingdom Metazoa; phylum Arthropoda; class Insecta; order Hymenoptera; family Cynipidae; genus Belonocnema; species Belonocnema kinseyi. The sequence continues at coordinate 31,960,261 of NC_046660.1, read as the reverse complement.
AAGTATTTATCGATAACAATTTTTATTTTTTGTAAATCTTAACGATTTTTGTTTAAAAATATAAATTTTTAGTGGAAATTGCAAAGGTATCCTAAAATTGTTGAAAATTGGTGAACCTTCTTAAAAAATATAATTTTTCTAAATTAATAATGGCATTTTCCTAACAAAACCATTAACATAATTCAAATCTGTTAAAAAATTAGGAATATTTTTTGAGATCTAATGAATTTTAAATAAATATTTCAAGTTAGCACAAAAAATGTCTGAAACAATTATAAATTGTTCAGTGTTCCAAATTGTATAATTTTAAATAAAAATGGTTGGACTTACATTTGATGTTTTTAGTTTAAAAATACTAATTTCAGGTGTAGCGCCTCACTATAACCTGAGGTCGTTGCATTATTTTTAATATTCTTCAAAATACAATTATTTTATACTAAACATAGCATTAATCTGTGATGAAATTTCTAATATAATATAACAGGAAATATTTTCGGAATTGTAAATCGTCTTCGATATTCAATGACTTTTTGTTAAATAAGCGACTTCCTTTCGAAAAACTATCACACAACCTGAAACCGTTGAAAAGTGATCTTTCAAACATAATTTATTTGATTAAAACATGTCAATTTCTGAATAAGTCGAACTCTAACACGAAAAATGTGAAATGTTAATTAATTTTTAATTTTTCAAAACTAATAATTTCTTTTTAAAAATACAAATTTTCGGGTTAAAACGCTTACTTTACCTAAAATGGTCATAAATTGAAAATATTTATAATGATTTTTGTTTGAAAATGCTAAGCTCTGATGAGGAAAACTAAAACAACCTACAGTTTTTACAAATTTGAAGTCTTCTTCGAGACTTAATGATTTTATATTAAAATTTTTTTAATACTAATTTTTAGCAAAAGCACTAGCATACAATATGTATGCTATTTTAAATAATGTATTAGATAATTTCATATCGACAGCATTACCTGTACGGTAAATTTCGGCTTCAAGCCATTTCGACTACGGGTAGACTTGATCCACTGTCTACCTTCAAAGTCAACTATAGAAAAACTGGTTGAACTCAGAAGCCGGTTTTCTTCAGTTCTCCTATCCTCTAGCCACAAGTGCAGGAAAATTGCGAATACTTCTGATAAATTCGTATTCGGCAGCTGTAATTCTAAGGTCAACATGGTAGAAGAAGAATTTTCACATGCCCGTACACAGTAAAGGGGAATTGTCTGGCAGTATATGTGACCATGCTAAAGAATTTAACTGATACTTTAGCAGCAAGGGTGAACCATATATAGACCTCTGTTTCACCTACATCTTAAATAAAGGCATAGTGCAATAGGTTTTACCACTATGCTACGAAATTTAAATGGACTAGAATGAAAAGACAATGATAATATATAATTTTAAATTGTTAACCCGTACGAGCAAGATGGTAAGTATACTTACAAATAGTTACTAAGTCTTTATTATTTACTCAAATTAAAGAATATATTTCTAGTAACTATCCAAAGAGAATTTCAAAACCCATGAAATTTGAACCTCCAAACTCGGGAATAATTTACTGAGAACTTGTTAACTTTTTCTAGTCAAACTCATATTCTCCCAACTTAGCAACTCAATGTATCTGGAGTAAGTTTTTGTTTTCTTCTTTCAACTGAAAATTGCACTTTTGATCGTGATTCGTAATCAACCCTGTTCAAATGTTAGGTTCCTGTCACTTTGAAATTCCTCAGTTCCACATTATATTTCTCGGTGCTAGATAATTGTGTTTAAACATATTTTTTTGGTCTCAATTCAGAAGGATACTTTAACTCAGAAATAAGCTTCTGTTTTATTTTTAAATGGTGATTCAGATTTTACAGAATATTATTTCCATCTACTGAAATCTTTCTTGGCTTTCGTTGTTAGGAAATGTTAGTTTCTCCGCCTAAATACTGAGGGGATGTTAAAAAAATCCTAAAACAGTCTGCATACAGAAAATAATGAATCGTTCATGTGAATGAGCATTTAGTTAAATCTAACAAATTTTTAATAACGTTTCAATAATATATGAAGTTCGATATTAAGACACAGTGAACTACTGGAATAAATTGTGTCTTTAAATTAGATAAAAACGCTGCAGAAGGTTTATCTGACAAAAGATAAAATTTATTTAACGAAAATATTTATTTGACATATGTAATATGTCAAACGGCTGCGTCTAAGTTCATCGACAAATTTTCCTCCATGAATTTAAAAAACCTCGCGATATTTATTTTTTAAGTCGTCTCACTTTATTTAAATGATTTTAACCAACAAATCATTCACCTAAACTCACAGAATACATAGGCTGCACATTAGTTAGTTTATACATTATAGTATTTGTTTAAAATTTTTGAAGTCTCTATCAGGGTCGACAGAAACTAAATGTTTATTCAACAAAAGTAAATAACTGAACTTGTCTGAATGTTTACTATAATCTATAAACTAACCAAAGTACAGCCTATGTACTAGGTAAGTGTAGGTTGATGATTTGTTAATTAAAAATTATTTAAATAAAGTTAGACGATTCAAAAAATTAATACCGCGAGGATTTTTTAATTTATGGAAGAATTTTTTCGGTGACCATAGACGCAGCCATTTAACATATCACATATGTCAAATAAATATTTTTGTCAGATAAGTTATATATTTTTTCAGATAAATTTTTTATTTCCTCGTATAGACGTGCTGCAGCATTTTTATCCAATTTGAAGATAACATTCCTGGAGTTTACTGTGGATACATGGGAAAATTGAAAATTTCACAATTTTTTAAAGGAAAAGTGTCATTTTCTCTTAGAATTTTCTTTTAAATTATTGTTTTGCACTTTCCATATTATAAAAAAATATATAATTAGAAATTTCGATGCAAATAATTTACTGTACATTTGCACATCTGTACATTAAAAGAATTTCCGAATTTGAATAAATTATTCCTAAATTTAAAAACATCTGAATGGGTTTCATTGAATTCTTTAAATTAAGTCATTCAAAACTGTATGATAATTTATACACATTACACCAGGAAAGAAACTAGTGTTTGAAATAATCAAAGTGTTTATTTAATCAAAAGTACATAGACGACAGGAGACCGAGTTTATGAGATAGTAAATCACGCAAGTTCCCTCAGAAACTGCAGCTACACGTAAGTGTAAATGACTAGCTATAATTGCCGAAATGGTGGCGTACTAATTCAACCTCAATTATATGGTTTATTGTGTGAGAAGCTCGATTATGAAACACATTATATAAAGCGATGCTTTCTAGAACATGAGAGTCGGCACATTCTCCCTCTCAGCCTCAGTCCGACCGATGCTTGACATCATCCACTTAGAATCTGGCAACAGAGATACAGTAGCAGAATCGGCATGGAAGCCCCGAGCTGCTTTTATTCCTTCTTGCAAGATACGGGGACTATGAATATGTATAAAAACAATTTTCATTTGCAATAATAATACGTTCCAAAACAACGTTATGTGAGGAGTAAGCAAACAAAATGTGATAAATCTATTTTTTGACAAAATTGAAACAAGGACTGTTTCTGAATTCTTGAAATATCATCCACATGATTATTGAACTTAACTTGGTTAAACTTAATTTAATTGAACTTAATTTTTATAAAAATTTTAATGGTCGCTTACAGATTCAGTACATAAACAGTTCCAACTTCTTGAGTACGTAAACACTTTTTTAAATTGTCAAAAACTTGTCAACATTTCTCTTGTAATATTGAATTCTCTAAAAAAGGAAATGTTAATTTAGATCACTAAAATATGAGTGAAATGTGAAATATGCATTAGCTGAATTAAACGCGCATAAATACATTCTTATTTTGTTAATAACTTAAAGACAGTATTAAATTAAAAAGATTTGTTTGTAAATCGTTTATTTACAATTCTGACAGAATATAAAGGTCTGTTTAAAATTTTATTTTTATCAATGCATTTCAAGCTATAATATATCTTTAAATAATAAAAAATGAAATCAAGTAAATATATCACGTTCTGTTCGCTTCCTCATCATGTGCCCTATAAGAAAAAAATATCAGTCCATTTGGTCAATGATAAGCTTTCCATAAAGAGCTATCCATAAATTATGTAAAACATTTTTAGCTAATTATTTATACTTCTCCTATGTAACAAGTCGTACATATATGTTTCAGACTCCCTTTCCTTATCCCGCCAATATTATATATTTGTTTCAAATATTTTCAGCCATGTCTACGCAAATACAATTTAGTTGCTTATTTATATAAAATTGAATAAATTTTAATTTTTAATCTTCGAAATTGAAGAATTTTCTATTATACATCTATAGTTAGTGACACTATTAGCTTTCAATAGTTCAAAATTTAGCTGTTCACTGTTGGAATCGCTTCAATCACGATCTTTTTGTGAGAATAAGTGGAATAGTTGTTTTTTAATACTAAAGGGATGATGACAGCAATGTCTGTATTGCTTATTAGGAATTGGTGATTTTTTACTAAACCTTCATTTAAATTTTGATTTCAACTAAACTTTTTAGTAAATAAAGAAATTAATTAAAGGTGTCACTCACTGGTCGCATGTAACTACTGGGGTTTTCACCTTACGTACCTACTTAAAAAATACGTTTAAAATTACATAATTTTAAACTGTAAAAATTCCATGTAAATGAGTCTTTAGTTGAAAATCTTACCAGTCAAATAATCATAAATTACAAATAGTTAAAGTTAAAGAATTTTCAATATCAAATCTTCGGAATTAAAGCGCATATTCTTAAAATATCTTCAAAATTAGAAACCTACCTTTAATATATGAATCTTAAAAATTGAATAATTCCTAATTACATATTTTCAATATTCAACCATTTTTAATTGAAATACTTCAAATTTCTAGAATCCAAATTCTTAATATTTATAAATTAAACATATGTATAAAGATCTCTAAATTATTAATCTTTAAAATTAAACTATCAAAAAGATAACATTAAAAATTAAATATTTCAAAATGTATACACATTAGGAATTGAAGAATCTTCAATTGGTCATCTTCAGGATACGCTTAATTTAAAAATATGTTTAAAACTTTTTGACTTTAAACTATAAACATTAAAAGTTTAACAACTTAGTACATTTTTAATTGGTTATATCGTCAAAATGTGTCAGTGTTGAAAATGGGAAACATCAGTAAAGTTCAGAAATGTCAAAAGCATTAAGACGAAAAATTTAAACAACAACTTTTCTCACCACAATGTTTGGTGGAATTTCAGAGAATTTCTAAGTCAACAGATCGTGTTCTGAAAGAAGAGGCGCTAACGTGATTAGGGGCCGTTCACATATTACGTAACGCAATTTTGAACCCATTTTTGACCCTCCTTCATGGTTGTAACGGAACGTAACAAACCGTAACCCCCCCCCCCCCGGTAAAGTAACAAATCTTGATTTTGCTATTTTACAGCGTTTCAAACAGTGTGCATCCTTATATCACTTTTAGAATATTCAAATATTACTGTCTGATGTTTTCTACATTAATAATTTCAAACTCAGAATGATTAGTTTATAAAATATTTATTTATTTATTACCCGTAGTTGTTTTTTTCTCTCTCACAATGCACCACATAAGCTGCGCTGCCAATATCAACACAACTTATTGCCAACATAAACCTAATAAAATCCGCGCTAAAATTTGGATCGATTATCGCATAAAATCATAAAATCGACGTTACGTAACGCAGTCGATGACACCTCCCCCCATGTAACACTTTGTAATAAGTCGCCCTCTCCCCTCCTTTTGGTGCGTTACGTAATATGTGTACGACCTCTTATGCTGTGATACACTTTATTTTCAATTACCAGTTTTTAGATTATATTTTAATTACATATTGAGATACAAATTATTAAGCATTCTATAATATTTTTAAACACTCTGGAATAGTCTAGAAAATTCCATAATATTCCAGACCTACAGTTTAATTCAAAAATTTGTAAAACATTTTTGAACTTTTTAAATCATAAGACCCAAAAAGTGATTATCCGAGAATTATAATTGTAAATAGTTTCAAATGTCAATATTTGGTCCACTATATTCCATTGGGAATGGAAAGCCTGCAGAGGTTGGGAATATTTTTAAGTTTTATTTTAAATCTGTAATATTTTAATTCTCGTAAGTTTAAAATGGTTACCATTTGATAGTGTGAAGTATGAACTAAACATTTGTACATTTTTGAAAGGCTGACATTTTTTTAAATAGCAGTATTGAATGCTTCAAATTTAATATTGCACAATTTTAATACAATTCAAAATTATTCAACTTTGAACGGTTTTGGTTTGTAATTGATCAATTCAAAGGCCTTAAGATAAAAACAGCCCTGTTATTAACGGCCTCTATTCGGCAATAGCACAGTTTTATGTCCCTATTATTCAGAGGTCTTATCATTGGATGTACTTGGATTCATTCCAATTTCTCACTGCTATTGTTTTAAAAATGAATAATTTTTAGTTGTATCAATCAAGACCATACTATATTATTTAGAATTGAAGTGTTGAAAGTTAAATAATAGATAATGTTATTTTCTGCCCCTTTCTGTTGTTCTTGGTACATTCAAACTTGTTCCTATTTAATTGTACAATATAAGAAAATATAAAGAAGGTAAAATCCATGTCAGGTTTTGAGATACAGGTAAAATGGTTTGTCTGACAATTTCGAATGCTGGTGCTCTTAATCCTTGTCGAGCGATGAATATTCTCAGCTCGAAATGCAACAACGAATGTTGGAAGGTGAACGATCGAGGGAAAACCAAATCCCGCTTCGTACGGCTCATGCATAATCCAGGAGCCTATATTTTCCCTTGAAAAGCCTCTCAACTCGTAGGAGCCCATGCCTGGGATTATGAAGATATATTATTTTTTCCTTTGAGATTTCTGATTTTTAAACTCGAACGCTTCTCTCTGCAACTTTAAAACTTAGTTTACCATCTTAGATTTATCTATTGCTTTCTTTCGCTTCTCTTTCTTTTATTCTTGTGTTTCTGTTTTATTTTTGTTTTAATTACAAATTAAAATCAGACTGGTCTGGGAAAGTCAGAAAATGTCACGGGATTTATAGAAAGTAAGAAGAGTCAGGGAATGATAGGTAAAGCCTGATTCAAATATATGCTCAAGAATTCATGTATTGCTTGTTTCATGTATTTATATCATGTATTTATATCATTATTGTCAACTATGTATTACACGTTTCATTGAGAATTCATTTTGTTGGTTAAGTATTTATATCTTTGGTTAAAAATTCACCCAATTTGTTGAAAATATCTTGTTTTCTGGTTAAACATTGATGTTTTTAACTGAAAACTAATTTCTTCTATTTGTGATTTAAAACTTTCTGGGGTTAAAGCACACAACTTTTTTGTTGAAAACTGGCCTTTCTTAAGACAATTAATCTTTTTGTTTGAAAATTCAACTTTTTCGTAGGACAATGAAGTATTGAATTCAGAATTAATCTATTCTGTTAAAAATATAATATTTCTTAGCAGAAATATATTTAAATTTATCATTTATTTTTAGTACACATTTTTCTTATATAAGATTTTTCAATTGCCCTTTCAAATACCCTTATGAAGTTGGGTATTATTGTTATCACTGAGGTCTTTAATATTTAGAAAAAAATTTTTTTTGCGTGAACATTACCATTGCTATTATTCTTGCAAAAAAATTGATGTCGGTAAGGCAAAATGGAAAATCGGGAAATTGGTACCAGCTTTGAATAATGATCTTATTTGATTTAAATCTGAAATCACTCTTTTATGATTAAGCGAAACAATATTTATATTGATCGCTTCAACGGAGAAAATTGAGTTTCCGGTTGTGACTTTGTTGATAAAGAAAGCAAAGAGAATTTTTCCAATTGACTTTAAGACCTGTTCAACAATTAATGTTATTGATACACGTGACGGAAGCATCTGCGGAAATAATGTTTGTCTCCACGATTCGTTCTATCAACCACGTCACGTTTGATTCTTCCCACTGGGCGTAAATCACTACCGAATAACGAGGGTGGTATGCATATAGGTACTGGCAATGCCATCGAATTCGGGGCGTGAGCGGCGACAAAATTTGTTTCTGTCCGTGACGAGGAGAGAAACTCAGCGAAAAAAATATACATCATTTATCACCATTTATCATCAAACGTATTCCTGACTGCAGCGCTATCGAATGCCGGGATTGATACCAGCAAAATTTGGTTCACGCTTTAAAGAAAGAAAAAATCATTCCAACAATCCTGATTGACCGACGAAAGTTAATTTCTCTCGCTTTTGCCATTGACGTGTGTTACTCCAACTGCACGGGATTAAAAAAAATGATATTGGTAAAGCACAGAGTAAATTCAATTGTGAAAGCGATTTATTGGATTGACAAATTGCAAAGCATCTGACTAATTTAGTTGGAAAAAGTTTAAAAGCATATAGAGGAGAGTACCCAAATATGAGATACCAACTCTGTTTGAGGTGATTGTCGGAATTCTATGTACTGAATTTAAAAAGTAATATAAGTCATTTTAAAGGAAATTTAGTTTGTCATAAGAAGCTCAAATAAAAAATTTTATTAAACATTTTTTTATGCTGAAAATACAAAAAATGTAAAAAAGTGCTTTTTCAAAACTCGTCAAACTATTCTCATAATATGAGATACCCCAGGAAATAGCTAATAAAATGCACTTACTATGCCTGACCTGTACAATAAAAAACTTTAACTCTATCGCTATTTTCCTACTTAGTTATTCAATGCCCATCACTCCAGGCAAACTTTACTGCTAAATACATATTTAATGAATAATAAATAGGGTTTAAAGAATTCCCTTCCAAGAACTCCACTACCATCGATTTCACAAAAAGTTCGCCTATAATCTTTAGAAGCTCAATGAAAAATAGACTATACCACGAAATTACTTTCTTTAAAGGCTACAAGTTAGTGATAGAACCAACAGAATGGGTCTCTTAGTTTAGCTGATACCCCGCTTTCTCATCTAACGAGAATATCTCATATTCGAGTACTCATCTCTACACTTTTAGTAACAATGTTGTTAGTAGTACTAGCAGTAAATATTTGTCCCCTTATTTATATTATCTAAACAAATTTTAAGTATATAAAGTTTTCAAATTTAAAACAATTAAAATGATATATTTCTGGGATGTATGAATGGAGTATATTTATTATTGTGTGATTATTGTGTGATGTCATGTTGTCCATATACGTACTAGGAAGATCGGTAGATTTAACTTGGTTTTCAGTAAAATGTAGGGTTCTTTTTTCTGCGTGTAGAATGTTTTAAAAACTATGCCTTCGGTCAATTTTTCTGAATAATAATGATCCTAACGCGAAATTCACGATTGAAGAGTGTCACGTTTCAGATTGGTCATGCGAAATAAATGCCTCCGACGTGTGTAATTTGAGCAAAGTGCATAATTGAAATACAACAAATAGGCATTACATATGGCCTATGGAGCACCGAGTTGGTCGGCCCAATGCCAATTCATTAAAGGTATTCAATTGGTCGAGGTATTTCAAGCTACCACGAAAATCGAGCGTTACCAACAGTTGCACCGATATAATTTCCATCGGATTGATCATTTGTGGCGAGAACCTGATTGCTTAATTACTCCTCATCGCCCTTCAACTTGGCTCGACCCTTTCATTTACACATCTGTGAATATTTTGTCCTTCAACGTTTATTTATTCATTTCACAACCAATAACTCTAACAGTAAACTTAAAAACAAACATTTTATCACTCATATTATTTAAAGAGTCTTTTCTCTCGCAACCTTCTTTATTATGACAACGTGACATTTTATTAGTGTATGTCAGTTTGACATTTTAGAAAATTGTTTTCGCACGTGAAGCAATATGAAATTTTTCTCGTTGCATGGGCATGCTTTTTCCTTAATTTTCGAGATGCTAATTTTTCACTCTAGATTGAAAGCATTTAATTTTTTAAATCGCGATTCACAGTATAAAACATAATTATTTTAGCAACTGGGTTTCAAGGTAGCAATGCAGAAATACCTCAATTTTTCAACGAATTTTTTAGTTATTTAATTTTTAAATTTTCAAGTTCAAGAATAATTATTTTTGTTGGTGAAAATGAGAGTGAATTTTTTCCGTACTAAAACTGCATTCTTTTCGTTACAAAAAATCTATAAGAGCTCTTTGAATGACACTTAATACTACATGATATGATACTTATTATTACTGAATTTTTATCCTCTTTAACATTTCTGAAATTTCAATTCCAAATTATGGTTTTAAATGCGCGATGGGCAATAATAAATAAGTTTTCAATTTATGTAGGTTTATAATTTCCAACATAACAATGTTTGACACTGAAATAAAAATAATATAAAATACAAAACAATTTCCCTATTAAATTTTTCTTAATTATTTTAGATTTACATTGGAGTCAAGCATAGCAATATTGTTTATTAAGCATAACAAACCGTACATTGATATCATTATAAGTAATCTCAGAAAAAATCAGAAAAATAGCTTTGTTTCTTGCGTTTTAAAGTAGAATACTGCCTTAAAAAAAAACTAATTTTTACAGGCAGGAATAAAAAATGATAAAATTTTAACATCTTTCTAATGATACTGTCAAATTTTCAACATTTTAGTCTAGAATTTGTTGATTCAGAAAGCTTCAGGTTTAAAATTGTTTTTTATCAAAAGCTTTTGAACTTAAATGATTCAATTTTCAAAACTTTCATTTCGAAATTGTACAAGTTTAGTTCTTTTTCATATTATTCGAGATATTATCCATTTATCAAATTTGAAACCAATTTTTCTGGGATCAATCGAAAATTTATTCTAAAATAGATGGCTTTATTAGACTTGTGATATTATTTATAAAAAAATGATTAAAAAACTTTATAAGTAGACTTCGAATGCTAAAAAGTTGTACTTCAAAATGGCTTTGTTGATTTTTAGTTTCGCTCCAACAATATATTTTTTTAACTACGAAAGTAAGCGTTTTTTGGTATCACGAGAAAACGTTATTCATTTAATTGATCATAAATGTCGTAAAAATAAATATATTTTACAATGTAAAACTTACTTGTAATAGATAATATTAATGAGTAAAACACGAATAAACAACAAAAATTGCTTAATTTTTGTTTTGTTGAATATGATAAACTAGATACTATTACAAGTTATTTGCGTACTCGCAGCATATCTTAGCTACATGCTCCTTGCATATAGCCTCGTCACACCATAAGCACTTTTAAAATTTGTAATGGTCAAGAGAACTGTGACACAAATTGCAGCGCTTCTGCTTAAACCTGTTATCAACAAATTCGTATCTGATATCCATTTCCTCTGGCAAAGTACGAAGAGTAGCACAATTCACGGCGAATAACATGCAATCACAGACGAGTTGTGCTAATCTTCGTACGGAGCATCATTATATTAAATATAATATTATAAAAAATTTTTTTAAATAATATCAGTTTACCCTACTGCAAAAAAATGCTTGTAAAAGGCCAATTTTAAATTTTCACAAATAACGGATATTGTCACTTTTCGTATGCAGTGGGTGTATAATATCCCACTCCAATTTCTACAAATTTATAATTTGCATACCAAGCGTAGACTCAAGCTGCCGCCCGACGCTCCAAATGTTCGCACCTCAGAGATTCCCCCACCCCTCACCCCGGCAAGGACCCCCAACATCGACTTCCCAGTCCGTACCCTGAGGGTTAAAAATAAAATATAA
>NC_046660.1:31942620-31948393 GCF_010883055.1 Belonocnema kinseyi | reverse complement strand
TTTCTGATAATTTCGCCCCCCCCCCAATTTCCCTGAAAGAAATACGTATTTTTTAAACGATCTTTGGGTCAGAAATGGAAATATAACTGTGACAGGTAAAAATTAAGAGGTCAAATTTCACATGTGAAAGAACAGAGGTCGAAAATGTGATCTCTGGATTTGAGTCTCATATATAAGAGATCAGAGGTCAAAGGTTAAGGTCATAGATGAAAGTTCTAAGTTCAAAAGTCAAATGCCAAGGGACTAAGTATAAGATCTTCACCTATGAAACCCTAAAACTTTCTCAACACAAACTTTCAAGGTTTTTAATGAATTTTGTATACTGGAAAGGACGAAAGTTTACAGGGAGAAAAAAATTTAGTATTCGCAACAAAACCATTTTCTTAAGCAGTTTTTGTTGTCAGGCAAAATTTCGGTTGTTAGGACAAAATTATTTTGTTGGCCAAACAAAATATTGAGTTCTTAACACATAATTATTTTGTTAAGCCTTATTTTGTTGTCCTAAACAAATTTTTGTTGAGCCAATAAAACTATTTAGTTAGGCCAACTAAAGATGCAACCACGCATGTGCACTCGTTCAGCGGGACCACGTGCACAAGTGTGCAAGTTTATTTCCATGATGGCGGATAATACCCTTCAAGTCGCGTATTCCGGTATCGTCAGACGTGCTGTTTAAAGTAATCTAAGTGAGTGAATAAACATTATGGATACTTGATACGTCGTAAATAAAATAATTTAATTTTCCATTTATCGTAGAGTGTAGACAATTTTATCTTTCTTTCGTAGAGCATGGCATTGATAAAGATGCGTTTAAGTAAGTTTAAGTATCAAATAAATCACCAACTGAATTGTTTGAAGGTGGCGATCATAAAAATTCCGTGTTGGAGGTACTTTTTTCATTCTTTATCGTTTTTGGTTGTATTATTCTAAAATTTACATTATTAAGATGAAGAGCTGAAGAAACGCTAAATTTTCAAACAAAATATGTTTATGACTGAAAAAATATTTAGCAACATCGACAAAAACTATTTTCTTTATACAAAAAAACAATTTATTGGAGACAACAAAATAATTTGATTGACCGTACAAAAGTATTTTGTTAGGTTAACAAACAAATGTTGTTAAAGCAACAAAATATTGTATTGGGATGACACAAGAATTTTTTTGCCTCCATAAAAAATTTGGTTACGCTAACAAAACAATTTCGTTTGAACAACAAAAGGTTTCAACAAGAAAATTTTGTTGGCCCTACAAAATAGTTTTGTTTCACGAAGAGCAACACAATTTTTGTTTTTCTATACGAACAGTTTTCTCAGTGTATATTTGAGTCTCATGGATGCGAGTTTAGAGTTCAAAGGTGAAAGTCATGGTAAAATATCAAAGATTGAACGTCAAGTGTGTAAGTAATTTTCAATAAATTTTTCTAATCAGACAAGGAATAGATATCTGGATTTCTGTTTTAAATCACACATCAAAATTCAAAGGTGAAAGTAATAGGTCAAATGTCAATGGCGTGAATAATTTCCCATAGCGCCTCTATTGAAACTTCGAGTTTCAGTACTCGTAGAGCAAGTTGAAACACAGTGTTTTCATCTCTAGGGTTGAAACACAGTATTTGCATTCCTTGGGTTGAAACATTTTGCTTTAGCTCTGGGGTAGACAGGTAGATATGTAGCGTCTACAGGTACCTCAACTCGAAATTTTAATAGATTTGCTATGAAAAATAATATGCATTACTAAGCCTTTAACTTAACGATCGCAACTTGTGTGTGAGGGGCTTGTCACTCAGAAATCAGAGATTCAAACTAACAATGACAGCCACCGGAATAATGAAAATTTTTTAGAGTCCTCCCTCGGACCAGCTCCAAATTTCTTGTGACTTACCACGATACTCCCTCGAAAAGTTAATCGCTCGGTACTCGAAACAGATCTCCCGAATGTTCCCGACAGATTTACGAATCTTACCGACGGGGATTTTGCCGAACCGGCAGGCTAGAGCAAGGCTTTTCGTGACGCACTGAGACTTACTGAAACTGCGGGGCTAAACAAGGAGCAAAGCAATAGAATTAAGGGATTCCTACGGACCTCCACAGCGTCATTCGTAAGTTCGGGAGTCACCTGAAATCTCAGTGACCGGCCCGTCGCTCGTGTGACTGCACATCCTCGCTTCACTCGGGCAGAAAACATTCAGCTCGTTGCAATATCTGGGTTTTATACCTTTTAAGGCGACATACTATTTAATGAGTTTTCCTATTCAGGCAAAAATTAGAAGTTTACATATTACTTCATATATAAGAGATCAGAGGTCAAAGTTGAATGTAATAGGTTACAGGTCGAATTTCAAGGTTGTAAATATAAGATTGTCGCTTGTGAAACCCTAAACATTTTCCAACCAAAGCATCCCATGTGGAAATAATTCCTGGCAGACTGGAATTATTCTAGCGCCAGTACTGGATTATTCGTGGCTGTCTGCTTACGCCGAATTAGATTGGCGCACTTTTGGCACTATCTTTACGTACTAGACACGAAAATCCATCATGCAGGTCTATGTAGACCCACCAATGTCGCTAGCCCGAATTTGACATCACATTAATATAAAAATTCCGTCTAAAATCTAGCTTGACTCTAGAAAATACTTCTATTTGGACTTTGATAAAGAAGGCGTCATTTAAAAACTAATTAATAAAAGATAATAAATTACATTTATTGCAGTGCTCAAATCAAAGGAAATAGAAGAAATAAATTTGCCAGTGTTGTCAGTGTTTCATTTCGCGATCACGAGGTTTGAAGTTTTCCAGATTCTTTTTCGACGTAAGGGCGTTGGAATCAAGACCCAACCTCCAAACTGGATTTTCTCATTTTACTTCTTAAATACTAGAATTACATATTTTCTAGATAATCAGGGCTTAGTCCTCTTTCCAATTAAATCTTTATTCGAAGTAGAATATTAACGAATTTCTGTTTCCAAAACATTTACAATTAAAATTTTCTTTTTTATCAATTAAATTTGGAAGTATACTGTCAAAAAAGCACATATCAGCTATATTCCATTTGCCTTAGAAAAATCTGGAATTTGTTAATATTCCCAATGTTTCCCATCGTGCTTTATTTTAGGAATGATTTAATTATAAAAATAAATATTAAATTTGCAATCTAGGTCACATCTAGATCTACTAGATTTTACTAGATTTACCAGAACGCGCCAGCACCCCTGGTGTAGATAGCGGCTAGTCGATTGGAGCGTTACATTTGCGCACCGCCCCAGCATAGTTTCTCGAGATAGCGACAGTATAGACTCGTGGCGGTTTAGACTGGAACAGTATAGCGCCATGAATTATTTCCACACGGGATGCAAGATTTTCAATTAATTTTCTTATCCAGGCTACTTTTTTTAGTATCCGCTTTTTCTTTCCGCTGATTGCAGTGTTCTGAGGTCTCGGCAGATAATTGGAAAGATGTCAGGGAAAACAGGTTCTCGAGTCCAGTTTGAAGGCCTCGAGTGCTTGAGTTACTGACATCGAGGGCAAAAGTCTGTGGCAACCACAAATCTTAAACAAGAAGTAGGAGTGAACCAGGGTGAAATTGCTTTCTTGGTCGTAGGATCTCCTCGTTTCCTCGTTCTCTCTGCCTCTCATAATCCAGGTCTGCTGCGTATTTATTTCAAACGGGTTAATTTGACCTATCTTGTCCCTTGCGCCCACTTTGTCTTCGACATTACACATTCCTTTTCTCTCAATCTCCTTCCAACGTTATACTCTCAACCTTCAACTCCCGACTCCCTACTTACTGCTTTCATATTTAAGGTAGAATTCAAATAGATTACAATTTGAATGCTTTTAATTTTCAGTTATGAGAGAAATCTTATTTATAATGAGATATAAAAATGAGAATTAAATGAAAACTACGCGTTTTATCCAAAATTTATTCGAAGAAAATTTGTAGATATGATGTAGGCGAACCACTTCTTTCAAATATTTTATGGCCTCTATGCAGCTTTTCCGAAAGTGTACCTTTTAATTAACCCTTAACGCTATTTTTAACAGTTGAAGCCAAAACTAAGTCCCCTACCATGAAATTATGAATAATAAATTTGTGTATCTGTCTTAGCTGAATAATTTCTGTTTACTCTTTTTTTTCGAATCTTGCATGGTTTGAACGCAAAGTAGAATTTTTCATTTTTTAGCATATGGTTGTTAAAACTAGAACCGTTGATAAAAAAGACTGGTCAAGAAACTGAATCTTTTTTTTGCCGATGATAATATTCGATTAGCCTTTAAAAAGTTATCAAGTATACAGACAACGACGACGGTAGACACCAAACTAAAACATTCTTTTCAAATTCAGCAAGTCCCGAATTCATTTATTAATCTTTTTTAGAATTATTTTACGTTTTTTGCATAAAATGAGATTTTTATCATTTAAATCGGACCAATTCGTCGAAAAATTTCAGGATAAATTAACTATATGTATCCGCAGTGTAATTTTTCAGAAGTTTTAATTGATTTAATACTGCGAAAATCGTCTCAAATTTTATATTCAAAAATTTTATTTTTTGGCTATTTAATCGACCTGCAGTCTAAAATACTGAATCAATTCTGCAATGCAATATTTCATAAAATTTCACCTTGAATGCCCGAAAATCGATTTCTTAGTGATTCAGTCGATCTGTTGTCTAAAATATGTAACTGGTTCATCTAATAATTTCAAAAGACAATAGGGGCATTATTCCTCAACTGCCCCAACTCAAAAAGTCATGTTTTTCGATTGTCTCTAAATTCTGGGAATATGTTCGCCTACCCAACAGTAGTTAATCCACAAACTTATAGACCAGGATTACCAACCCTCCCCAAGTGAGGGGGGGTTGAATTTTCAACCCCAATATCTGCAGGGGTAGTTTCAAACGCCTGTAACTTCATTTCTAATTACGCGATTTAAAATTTTTTATGAGGGTTTTGGAAAGTGCTTTTTACACGCTTTCATCCTATTTTATTATTTATAACAAAAAAAAATTTTTAAACAATTTTTTCAATAAATCAATTGTTTATTTAACTTTTTTCGCAATTTAGGCATCTACGATTTTTTTTAATAGTCTCAAAAGAAAGCTTGACTTTTTTACTATGAAAAATGTCTAATAAGAAAATGGACAAATTGAAATTCATTGAGTTACAGAGCCGGTTGTAGAGGGAGTCCTCGCACCCGCACTCGGGCGTTATGCGGCAGCAGACCGCGGAACAGTTTTCAAGTATGCCATTTTTTTGTATTACTCACATTGATCCAAAATTTCTGAAGATAAATGATTCCTCACTATTATAATTTATTATCCGACAATAATTGGTTATTGGTAAAAAACTCTACTAAATTCTTTTCTACAAACATAACATATCCTTGCATTTCTCGTTAATTGAGGAAATTCGGATCTTTGAATTACCGCCACACGTCTCAAGCTGCGTCCAGTACATAAGTCATTTCTGCGAAAAGGATTTGCACAACGATTGCCCCAATCTGTTTTTGTTGCCATTATTACTTGGAAATAATTTTAATATTAGTTCCAATATCAGAAAAAATGAATCAAGAATATATTTCCTCATTTAAGCAAGCAGAGCAACATAAAAATATCTATTATAAAGTCATCTGAGCTTCGGGTACAGAATGAATAGAAAACAAAATCAATAGAATGTATTTAGCTCATATAAACTAAAACGATTTTCTTTCTTGTGAGAAAGAAGTTTCTAGGCAGCCATGTAGCGGTCAAATTCTGAAGCTCGACATTCTT